>NC_092037.1:60610964-60849482 GCF_003086295.3 Arachis hypogaea
GCCACGGGTTTGAGGTCATGCCTTCTCAATTGAACCGGCTTTCCTCTTGAATCTCTCTTCCATTGGGCGTCCTCTTCACATATGACTGTGAGGACTTGGTCCAACCTTTGATCAAAGTTGACCCTTCTAGTGTAAGGATGTTCATCTCCTTACATCATGGCAAGTTGAACGCCACCCTCACACTTCCGACTAAAATCCAAGTATTTCCCCCGAATCATAGTAAGATAATTCTTTGGATTCGGGTTCACACTTTGTCATGGTTCTTGGTGATCCATGCATTGGCATAGAATCTTGAACCATCAAGATTCCGACTTGTTGAATGGGGTTGGTAAGAACTTCCCAACCTCTTCTTCGGATCTCATGTCGGATCTCCGGATATTCACCCTTTTTGAGTGAAAAGGGACCTCGGGGATCACCTTTTCAAGGCACAACTTCATAGAAGTGGTCTTGATGCACCCTTGAGATGAATCTTCCATCTCCCATGACTCGGAGGTGGAAGCTTTTGCCTTCCCTTTCCTCTTTCTAGAGGTTTCTCCGGCCTTGGATGCCATAATGGTTATGGAAAAACAAAAAGCAATGCTTTTACCACACCAAACTTAAAAGTTTGCTCGTCCTCGAGCAAAAGAAGAAAGAAGAGAGTAGAAGAAGAAGAAATGAGGGAAGGGAATGGCTTTGTTTCGGCCAAAGGGGGAGAAGTGGTGTTAGTTATGTGAAAATGAAGGAGTGAAGGAGGGTTATATAGGAGAAGGAGGGGTAGGTTCGGCCATTTGAGGTGGGTTTGGGTGGGAAAGTGGTTTGAATTTGAATGGTGAGGTAGGTGGGGTTTATGAAGGATGGTGTGAGTGGTGAAGAGAAAGATGGGATTTGATAGGTAAGGGTTTTTGGGGAAGAGGTGTTGAGGTGATTGGTGAATGGGTGAAGAAGAGAGAGAGTGATGGTAGGTGGATCCTGTGGATCCACAGATCCTGAGGTGTCAAGGAAAAGTCATCCCTGCACCAATGGCATCAAAATCACGTTTTGAGCCATTTTTGGCGTTAAACGCCGGGCTGGTGCCCATTTCTGGCGTTTAACGCCAGCTTCTTGCCCTTTCTGGCGTTTAACGCCAGTCTGGTGCCCCTTTCTGGCGTTAAACGCCCAGAATGGTGCCAGACTGGGCGTTAAACGCCCAACAGCTACCTCACTGGCGTTTAAACGCCATGGGTGCGTCCTCCAGGGTGTGCTGTTTTTCTTCCTGTTTTTCATTCTGTTTTTGCTTTTTTCATTGATTTTGTGACTTCTTATGATCATCAACCTACAAAAAAGAGAAAATAACTAAAATATAACATTGGGTTGCCTCCCAACAAGCGCTTCTTTAATGTCAGTAGCTTGACAGAGGACTCTCATGGAGCCTCACAGATATTCAGAAGCCATGTTGGAACCTCCCAACACCAAACTTAGAGTTTGAATGTGGGGGGTTTCAACACCAAACTTAGAGTTGTGGCTCCACACTTAGGTTACTGCTCTGTTGTCTCTGTTTGAGAGAGCTCTTCATGCTTCTCTCCATGTACAGGGTATCTTGGCTAAATAAGGATTTCATTCACTTGAATGATATTCCTTATCAATCAATCACAGCTTTGCTGTGGCTAGGGGTCTGCAGGATGGATTCATCCATGCACTTCCAGTCTCTAGGACTATGAAATCAGTAGGGATGTAATGGTCTTCAACCTTAACCAGAACATCCTCTACAAGTCCATGGGCTTGTTTTCTTGAATTGTCTGCCATCTCCAGTGAGATTTTTGCAGCTTGCACCTCAGAGATCCCTAACTTCTCCATTACAGAGAGAGGCATGAGGTTTACACTTGACCCTAAGTCACACAAGGCCTTCTTGAAGGTCATGGTGCCTATGGTACAAGGTATTGAAAACTTCCCAGGATCCTTCTCTTTTGAGGCAGTTTCTGCCTAGACAAGTCATCCAGTTCTTTGGTGAGCAAAGGGGGTTCATCCTCCCAAGTCTCATTTCCAAATAACTTGTCATTTAGCTTCATGATTGCTCCAAGGTATTTAGCAACTTGCTCTTCAGTGACATACTCATCCTCTTCAGAGGAAGAATACTCATCAGAGCTCATGAATGGCAGAAGTAAGTCCAATGGAATCTCTATGGTCTCAGTTTGAGCCTCAGATTCCCATGGTTCCTCATTGGGAACTCATTGGAGGCCATGGACGCCCAGTGAGGCCTTCCTCAGTGGCGTTCACTGCCTCTTCTTCCTCCCAAATTCGGCCATGTTGATGACCTTGCACTCTCCTTTTGGATTTTCTTCTGTATTGCTTGGAGAGTACTAGGAGGGAGTTCAGTAATTTTCTTGCTCAGCTGACCCACTTGTCCTCCAAATTTCTGATGGAGGACCTTGTTTCAGTCATGAAACTTTGAGTGGTTTTGATTAGATCAGAGACCATGGTTGCTAAGTCAGAGTTATTCTGCTTAGAACTCTCTGTCTGTTGCTGAGAAGATGATGGAAAAGGTTTGCTATTGCTAAACCTGTTTCTTCCACCATTATTATTATTGAAACCTTGTTGAGGTCTCTGTTGATCCTTCCATGAAAGATTTGGATGATTCCTCCATGAAGGATTGTAGGTGTTTCCATAGGGTTCTCCCATGTAATTCACCTCTTCTATTGAAGGGTTCTCAGGATCATAAGCTTCTTCCTCAGATGAAGCCTCCTTAGTACTGCTTAGTGCATTTTGCATTCCAGATAGACTTTGAGAAATCATATTGACTTGTTGAGTCAATATTTTATTCTGAGCCAATATGGCATTCAGAGTGTCAATCTCAAGAATTCCTTTCTTCTGACTAGTCCCATTGTTCACAGGATTTCTTTCAGAAGTGTACATGAATTGGTTATTTGCAACCATTTCAATCAGTTCTTGAGCTTCAGTAGGCGTCTTCTTCAGATGAAGAGATCCTCCTGCAGAGCTATCCAGAGACATCTTGGATAGTTCAGAGAGACCATCATAGAAAATACCTATGATGCTCCATTTAGAAAGCATATCAGAAGGACACTTTCTGATTAATTGTTTGTATCTTTCCCAAGCTTCATAGAGGGATTCTCCTTCCTTCTGTCTGAAGGTTTGGACTTCCACTCTAAGCTTACTCAATTTTTGAGGTGGAAAGAACTTTGCCAAGAAGGCATTGACTAGCTTTTCCCAAGAGTCCAGGCTTTCTTTAGGTTGAGAATCCAACCATGTTCTAGCTCTGTCTCTTACAGCAAAAGGGAATAGCATAAGTCTGTAGACCTCAGGGTCAACCCCATTAGTCTTGACAGTGTCACAGATTTGCAAGAACTCAGCTAAAAACTGATGAGGATCTTCCAGTGGAAGTCCATGGAACTTGCAATTCTGTTGCATTAGAGAAACTAATTGAGGCTTAAGCTCAAAGTTGTTTGCTCCAATGGCAGGGATAGAGATGCTTCTCCCATAGAAATCGGGAGTAGGTGCAGTAAAGTCACCCAGCACCTTCCTTGCATTGTTGGCATTGTTGTTTTCGGCTGCCATGTGTTCTTCTTCTTTGGAGAATTCGGTCAGGTCCTCTAAAGAGAGTTGTGCTTTGGCTTTTCTTAGCTTTCTCTTCAAGGTCCTTTCAGGTTCAGGATCAGCCTCAACAAGAATGCCTTTGTCTTTGCTCCTGCTCATATGAGAGAGAAGAGAACAAGAAATGTGGAATCCTCTATGTCACAGTATAGAGATTCTTTGAAATGTCAGAGGAAAAGAAGAGTAGAAGACAGAAGTAGAAAATTCGAACTTATCAAAGGAGATGGAGTTCGAATTTTGCATTAAGGAATAGTGTTAGTCCATAAATAGAAGGATGTGAGAAGAAGGGAAGTGATTTTCGAAAATTAAGTAAAAATTTTGAAAACATTTTTGAAAAACATTACTTAATTTTCGAAAATGAAAGTGGGAAAGAAATAAAGTGATTTTTGAAAAAGATTTTGAAATTAGAAATCAAAAAGATTTGATTGAAGACTATTTTGAAAAAGATGTGGTTAAGAAAATATGATTGGTTTTAAAAAGATGTGATTGAGAAGATATGATTTGAAAAACATTTTAAAAAGATTTGATTTTGAAAATTAAAAACTTGGCTAACAAGAAAAGATATGATTCAAACATTAAACCTTTCTCAACAGAAAAGGCAACATACTTGAAATGTTGAATCAAATCATTAATTGGTAGCAAGTATCTTTGAAAAAAGAAAGAAATTAAATTTGAAAGAGATTTGATTGAAAAGATATGATTTGAAAAAGATTTGATTTTGAAAAACTTTGAAAACTGAAAAACAAATTGCATTGAAAAACAGAATCTTCCCCTTGTGCCATCCTGGCGTTAAACGCCCAGAATGGTGCACATTCTAGCGTTTAACGCCCAAAACTATACCTTTTTGGGCGTTAAACGCCCAACCAGGTACCCTGGCTGGCGTTTAAACGCCAGTCTGTCCTTCTTCACTGGGCGTTTTGAACGCCCAGCTTTTTCTGTATAATTCCTCTGCTGTATGTTCTGAATCTTCAATTCTCTGTATTATTGACTTGAGAAGACACAAATTAAAAATATTTTTGGATTTTTAATAATAAGGAAAAATCAAAATGCAACAAGAATCAAATAACAATGCATGCAAGACACCAAACTTAGCAGTTTGTATACTACTGACACTTACAAAATGAAAATGCATATGAGACACACAAAACACTCAAGTCAATTGAATTCAAAGATCAGAGTACGAAAATTATCAAGAATTACTTGAAGATCCTTAAGACACATGAATGAATGCATGCAGTTGACACCAAACTTAAGATGAGACTAGTGTCTTAACAAGAAACATAGAATATTTTTTGTTTTATGATTTTCTTAAATTTTTTTGTGTTTTTCGAAAATTAATTGGAAAACGGTATCAAAATTCTCAATGAGAATTCCAGGAATCAGTGCAATGCTAGTCTAAGACTCCGGTCCAGGAATTAGACATGGCTTCACAGCCAGCCAAGCTTTCAAAGAAAGCTTCGGTCCAAAACACTAGACATGGCCAAAGGCCAGCCAAGCCTTAGCAGATCACTGCTCCAAAAGCAAGATTGATAAAGATCAACAAGCTCTTGTGATGATAAGTTGAAACCTCGGTCCAATGAGATTAGACATGGCTTCTCAGCCAGCCAGACTTCAACAAATCATCATGAAACTCTAGAATTCATCTTCAAGAATTTCGAAAAAAAAATAAATACCTAATTTAAGCAACAAGATGAACCTTCAGTTGTCCAAACTCAACAATCCTTGGCACTGATGTTACCAAAAGCTTGCTCAAAACTTGAACAATCCCCGGCAACGGCGCCAAAAACTTGGTGGCGCGAAATTGTGAACAATACTTTTCACAACTCTCATAATCCCCGGTCATGAACCCCAAGAACTTGGTGTTCAATACCATGGCATTACACAACTTCGCACAACTAACCAGCAAGTGCACTGGGTCGTCCAAGTAATAAACCTTACGCGAGTAAGGGTCGATCCCGCGGAGATTGTTAGTATGAAGCAAGCTATGGTCATCTTGTAAATCTTAGTCAGGCAAACTCAAATGGATATGTTGATGAACGAAAATAAACAATAAGATAAAGATAGAGATACTTATGTAATTCATTGGTAGGAACTTCAGATAAGCGCATGAAGATGCCTTCCCTTCCGTCTCTCTGCTTTCCTACTGTCTTCATCCAATCCTTCTTACTCCTTTCCATGGCAAGCTTGTGTAGGGTTTCACCGTTGTCAATGGCTACCTCCCATCCTCTCAGTGAAAACGATTGCATATGCTCTGTCACAGCACGCAGAATTCAGTTGTCGGTTCTCGGTCAGGCCGGAATAGAATCCATCGATTCTTTTGCGTCTGTCACTAACGCCCCGCCTGCTAGGAGTTTGAAGCACGTCACAGTCATTCAATCATTGAATCCTACTCAGAATACCATAGACAAGGTTAGACCTTCCGGATTCTCTTGAATGCCGCCATCAGTTCCAGCCTATACCACAAAGATTCCGATTAAAGAATCCAAGAGATATTCACCCAATCGAAGGTAGAACAGAGGTGGTTGTCAGTCACATGTTCATAGGTGAGAATGATGATGAGTGTCACGGATCATCACATTCATCAAGTTGAAGAACAAGTGATATCTTAGAACAAGAACAAGCGGAATTGAATGGAAGAACAATAGTAATTGCATTAATACTCGAGGTACAGCAGAGCTCCACACCTTAATCTATGGTGTGTAGAAGCTCCACCGTTGAAAATACATAAGAACAAGGTCTAGGCATGGCCGAATGGCCAGCCTCCCAAAGAGGGTTCAATCATAAAAACATGATCAAAAGCTCTCTAATACAATAGTAAAAGGTCCTACTTATAGAAAACTAGTAGCCTAAGGTTTACAGAGATGAGTAAATGACATAAAAATCCACTCCCGGGCCCACTTGGTGTGTGCTTGGGCTGAGCAATGAAGCATTTTCGTGCAGAGACTTCTCTTGGAGTTAAACGCCAGCTTTTATGCCAGTTTGGGCGTTTAACTCCCATTTTGGTGCCAGTTCCAGCGTTTAACGTTGGGATTTCTGAAGGTGACTTTGAACGCCGGTTTGGGCCATCAAATCTTGGGCAAAGTATGAACTATCATAAATTGCTGGAAAGCCCAGGATGTCTACTTTCCAACGCCGTTGAGAGCGCGCCAATTGGGCTTCTGTAGCTCCAGAAAATCCACTTCGAGTGCAGGGAGGTCAGAATCTAACAGCATCTGCAGTCCTTTTTAGTCTCTGAATCAGATTTTTGCTCAGGTCCCTCAATTTCAGCCAGAAAATACCTGAAATCACAGAAAAACACACAAACTCATAGTAAAGTCCAGAAAAGTGAATTTTAACTAAAAACTAATAAAAATATACTAAAAACTAACTAGATCATACTAAAAACATACTAAAAACAATGCCAAAAAGCATACAAATTATCCGCTCATCAGACCCCTCCAGCGGGATTTAAGTTTTCCTGGGAACAATCTGAGCCTAGAGTTGAAGATCAGAACTTTTTGTCCTGGCTCAAAGACTCTGGATGACAACTTCTTGTCATGCCACGTCTTTGCCTTTTCCTTATAAATCTTAGCATTTTCAAAGGCACTGAGTCTAAATTCATCTAGCTCATTTAGCTGGAGCAATCTTTTTTCACCAGCTAACTTAGCATCCAGGTTTAGGAATCTGGTTGCCCAATAGGCTTTATGTTCCAGTTCCACAGGCAGATGACAGGCCTTGCCATACACAAGTTGGTATGGAGAGGTTCCTATTGGAGTCTTGAATGCTGTTCTGTATGCCCACAGAGCATCATCCAAGCTCTTTGCCCAATCCTTTCTACGGGCAATTACAGTCCGTTCTAGGATTCTTTTTAACTCTCTGTTAGAGACTTCAGCTTGCCCATTTGTCTGTGGATGATACGGGGTTACCACTTGTGGCGAATTCCATATCGGACCATAGCAGAATACAGCTCTTTATTACAGAAATGAGTACCCCCATCACTGATTATGACTCTGGGAACACCAAATCTGCTGAAGATGTGTTTTTGGAGGAATTTCAGCACAGTCTTAGTATCATTAGTGGGTGTAGCAATTGCTTCTACCCACTTAGATACATAGTCCACTGCCACCAGAATGTAAGTGTTTGAGTATGATGGTGGGAACGGACCCATGAAGTCAATCCCCCATACATCAAACAACTCAATCTCTAAGATCCCTTGTTGAGGCATGGCGTATCCGTGAGGCAAGTTACCAGTTCTTTGGCAGCTGTCACAGTTACGCACAAACTCTCGGGCATCTCTATAGAGAGTAGGCCAGTAGAAGCCACATTGGAGGACCTTAGTGGCTGTTCGCTCACTTCCAAAATGTCCCCCATATTGTGATCCATGGCAGTGCCATAGGATCCTTTGTGCTTCCTCTCTGGGTACACATCTGCGGATCATTCCGTCTGCACATCTCTTAAAGAGATATGGCTCATCCCATAGGTAGTACTTGGCATCTGAAATTAATTTCTTTCTTTGCACCCTGTTGTACTCCTGGGGTATAAACCTCACAGCTTTGTAATTTGCAATATCTGCAAACCATGGAGCTTCCTGAATGGTAAAAAGTTGCTCATCTGGGAAAGTCTCAGAGATCTCAGTAGAAGGGAGGGACGCCCCAGCTACTGGTTCTATTAGGGACAGATGATCAGCTACTTGGTTCTCTGTCCCTTTTCTGTCTCTTATTTCTATATCAAACTCTTGCAGAAGCAACACCCATCTTATGAGCCTGGGTTTTGAATCCTGCTTTGTGAGTAAGTACTTGAGAGCAGCATGGTCAGTGTACACAATCACCTTTGATCCCACTTGATAGGATCTAAACTTGTCAATGGCATAGACCACTGCAAGTAACTCTTTTTTTGTGGTTGTGTAATTCTTCTGTGCATTATTTAGAACACGGCTGGCATAATAAATGACGTGCAGAAGCTTGTTATGCCTCTGTCCCAACACTGCACCAATGGCATGGTCACTGGCATCACACATTAGTTCGAATGGCAATGTCCAGTCTGGTGCAGAGATAACTGGTGCTGTGACCAGCTTGGCTTTCAGGGTCTCAAATGCCTGCATACACTGTGTGTCAAACACAAATGGTGTGTCGGCAGCTAGCAGGTTGCTCAGAGGTTTAGCAATTTTCGAAAAATCCTTTATAAACCTTATGTAGAATCCTGCGTGTCCCAGAAAGCTTCTGATTGCCTTAACATTGGCAGGTGGTGGTAATTTTTCAATTACCTCTACCTTTGCCTTATCTACCTCTATTCCCCTACTTGAAATTTTGTGCCCAAGGACAATTCCTTCAGTCACCATAAAGTGACATTTCTCCCAGTTTAAAACCAGGTTAGTCTCTTGGCACCTTTTCAGGACAAGTGCTAGGTGGTTAAGACAGGAGCTGAATGAGTCTCCATATACTGAGAAGTCATCCATGAAGACTTCTAGGAATTTCTCCACCATATCAGAGAAGATGGATAACATGCATCTCTGAAAGGTTGCAGGAGCATTACACAGACCAAAAGGCATTCTCCTGTAGGCAAACACGCCAGAAGGGCAAGTAAATGCTGTTTTCTCTTGGTCTTGAGGATCTACTGCAATTTGGTTGTAACCCAAATAGCCATCCAAAAAGCAGTAATAATCATGACCAGCTAGTCTTTCTAGCATTTGGTCTATGAATGGTAAAGGAAAATGATCCTTTCTGGTGACTGTATTGAGCCTTCTGTAGTCAATACACATACGCCACCCTGTGACTGTTCTTGTAGGAACCAGTTCATTTTTTTCATTATGAACTACTGTCATGCCTCCCTTCTTGGGGACAACTTGGACAGGGCTCACCCAGGGGCTATCAGAAATAGGATAAATGATCCCAGCCTCTAGTAATTTAGTGACCTCTTTCTGCACCACTTCCTTCATGGCTGGATTTAGCCGCCTTTGTGGTTGAACCACTGGTTTGGCATTATCCTCCAATAGGATCTTATGCATGCATCTTGCTGGGCTAATGCCCTTAAGATCACTTATGGACCATCCAAGAGCTGTCTTGTGTGTCCTTAGCACTTGAATCAGTGCTTCCTCTTCCTGTGGATTTAAAGCAGAGCTTATGATTACAGGAAAGGTATCACCTTCTCCCAGAAATGCATATTTCAGGGATGGTGGTAATGGTTTGAGCTCTGTTTTGGGAGGTTTCTCTTCTTCCTGAGGGATTTTCAGAGGTTCTGTTATTCTCTCTGATTCCTCCAAATCAGGCTGAACATCTTTGAAGATGTCCTCTAGCTCTGATTCTAGACTTTCAGTCATATTGATATCTTCCACCAAAGAGTCAATAATGTCAGCGTCCATGCAGTCATTTGGTGTGTCTGAATGCTACATAGCTTTTACAGCATTCAACTTGAACTCATCCTCATTGACTCTTAAGGTTACTTCCCCTTTTTGTACATCAATGAGAGTTCATCCAGTTGCTAGGAAAGGTCTTCCTAGAATGAGAGTTGCACTCTTGTGCTCCTCCATTTCTAGCACTACAAAGTCAGTTGGAAAGGCGAATGGCCCAACTTTGACAATCATGTCCTCAATTATGCCTGATGGATATTTAATGGAGCCATCAGCAAGTTGGAGGCATATCCGGGTTGGTTTGACTTCTTCAGTCAACCCAAGCTTTCTGATAGTGGATGCAGGTATTAGATTGATACTTGCTCCAAGGTCACACAGGGCTGTCTTGGTGCAAGCACCTTCTAATGTGCATGGTATCATAAAGCTTCCTGGATCTTGAAGCTTTTCTGGTAAGCTTTTCAGAATGACTGCATTGCATTCTTCAGTGAGAAATACTTTTTCAGTTTTTCTCCAATCCTTCTTATGACTTAAGATCTCTTTCATGAACTTAGCATAAGAAGGTATTTTCTCAAGTGCCTCTGCAAACGGAATCTTTATTTCAAGAGTCCTTAGATAGTCTGCAAAGCGGGCAAATTGCTTATCCTGTTTCACTTGGCGGAGTTTCTGAGGATAAGGCATCTTGGCTTTATATTCTTTAACCTTAGTTGCTGCAGGTTTATTTCCTACAGAAATGGTTGGAGAAGCCTGCTTAAGGGGGTTGTTATCAGCACTTGCAAGTGTCTGACCCCTTTGTGGCATTTGAACGCCAGGATTGGGTGCTTTTTGGGCGTTTAACGCCAGATTGCAACCCTTTTCTGGCGTTTGAACGCTAGAAGTGGCTACCCATTGGGCATTTAACGCCACTTTCTTACCCTTTTCTGGCGTTTGAATGCCAAAATCATTCCTCTCTGGGCTCTTACTGTCCTCAGAGGGATTTTGGGTAGTTGGTTGATCATCCTCTGTCAGTTGTTCCTTTCTTAGCTTTCTGCTGCTTTGAGTTGATACATTCAATGTCTTCCCACTCCTTAATTTAATAGCTTGGCATTCTTCTGTTATCTGTTTAGATAGTTGTTGTCTTGTCTGATTCAATTGTGCTTCCATATTCTTGTTAGCATTTTTAGTGTCTTGGAGCATCTCTTTAAACTCTGCTAACTGTTTTGTCATCAGGTGTAATTGCTGATTAAGCTCAACCATCTGTTCTTGAGGATTAGGATCAGTGGCTACTGCCATAACTTCCTCCTTTGTAGAGAACTCATTGCTAGAGTACAAATGTTGATTTCTAGCAACAGTATCTATAAGCTCTTGAGCTTCTTCAATTGTCTTCCTCATGTGTATAGATCCACCAGCTGAGTGGTCTAAAGACATCTGAGCTTTTTCTGTAAGCCCGTAGTAGAAGATGTCTAACTGTACCCACTCTAAAAACACTTCAGAGGGGTATTTTCTTAGCATACCTCTATACCTCTTCCAAGCATTATAAAAGGATTCATTATCCTCTTGTTTAAAGCCTTGGATGTCCAGCCTTAGCTGTGTCATCCTTTTTGGAGGGTAAAATTGATTCAGGAATTTGTCTGATAACTGTTTCCATGTCTTTATGCTTGCTGTAGGTTGGTTATTCAACCACCTCTTAGCTTGATCTTTTACAGCAAATGGAAATAGTAATAGTCTGTAGACATCCTGATCCACCTCTTTATCACGTATTGTGTCAGCAATTTGTAAGAACTGTGCCAGAAACTCAGTAGGTTCTTCCTGTGGAAGATCGGAATACTGACAATTTTGCTGCACCATGATAATGAGTTGAGGATTTAGCTCAAAGCTGCTTGCTTTAATGGGAGGTATACAGATGCTACTCCCATATGCAGCTGTAATGGGATTAGCATATGACCCCAGAGTCCTTCTGGACTGTTCAATTCCACTTAGGTCCATGATGGAGAAAGGGAATATGATATGAATTTACAAGTAAAGTAAATTGTTTTTTAGTTGACCGAAAAAAATAAAATAAAACAAAAGGAAAATAAAATAAATTTTCGAAAACTAAAAGAAAATAAGATCAAAGCAAATTGAAAACTAAATCGATTAGTTAATTAAAAAGATTTTGGAATTAGCAATTGAAAAGATATGATTGAAAATTATTTTGAAAAAGATTTGATTTTTTTGAAATGAGGAAAGAGAAAAACAACAAAATGACACCAAACTTAAAATTTTTAGAAAATCAGACACAAATTTTCGAAAACTTAAAGGAAAACACAAAGAAGACACCAAACTTAGAATTTTTAAGGATCAAGAAAGGACTAAGGATATGCAAATTCAAAAAATAAAAGAAAACAAAAGCATGCAATTGACACCAAACTTAAAATATGAAACTAAACTCAATTAAAAGACTCTAAACCAACAAAAAAATAAAACAGTCCTAATCTAAGCAACAAGATAAACCGTCAGTTGTCCAAACTCGAACAATCCCCGGCAACGGCGCCAAAAACTTGGTGCACGAAATTGCAATCACACTTTTGCAATCCCGCACAACTAACCAGCAAGTGCACTGGGTCGTCCAAGTAATACCTTACGTGAGTAAGGGTCGATCCCACGGAGATTGTCGGCTTGAAGCAAGCTATGGTTATCTTGTAACTCTTAGTCAGGATATCAATAATTATCAGGGGTGATTGTAAAAAGCAAAAGAACATGAAATAAGTACTTGTTTTGCAGTAATGGTGAACAGGTTGAGGTTTTGGAGATGCTCTATCTTCTGAACCTCTGCTTTCCTACTGTCTTCTTCTTCAAGCACGCAAGGCTCCTTCCATGGCAAGCTGTATGTAGGGTTTCACTGTTGTCAATGGTTACCTCCCATCCTCTCAGTGAAAATGTTCAACGCGCTTTGTCACAGCACGGCTAATCATCTGTCGGTTCTCAATCGGGTTGGAATAGAATCCAGTGATTCTTTTGCGTCTGTCACTAACGCCCAGCCCTCAGGAGTTTGAAGCTCGTCACAGCCATTCAATCCTTGAATCCTACTCAGAAACCACAGACAAGGTTTAGACCTTCCGGATTCTCTTGAATGCCGCCATCAATTCTAGCTTATACCACGAAGATTCTGATTAAGGAATCCAAGAGATATTCACTCGATCTAAAGTAGAACAGAGGTGGTTGTCAGGCACACGTTCATAGGCGAGAATGATGATGAGTGTCACGGATCATCACATTCATCAGGTTGAAGAACAAGTGATATCTTAGAATAGAAGCAGGCGTGATTGAATGAAAAATAGTAGTAATTGCATTAATCCATCAAGACACAGCAGAGCTCCTCACCCCCAACCATGGGGTTTAGAGACTCATGCTGTAGAAAATACAATGAGAAATGTGTAAAGTGTCATGAGGTACAGATACAATGTCAAAAGATCCTATTAATAGTGAACTAGTAACCTAGGGTATACAGAAATGAGTAAATGACGTAAAAATCCACTTCCGGGGTCCACTTGGTGTGTGCTTGGGCTGAGCATTGAAGCTTTTATGTGTAGAGACTTTTTCTGGAGTTAAACGCCAGCTTTTATGCCAGTTTGGGCGTTTAACTCCAATTCTTATGCCAGTTCCGGCGTTAAACGCCGGGAATTCTGAAGCTGATTTGCAACGCCGATTTGGGCCATCAAATCTTGGGCAAAGTATGAACTATTATACATTGTTGGAAAGCCTAGGATGTCTACTTTCCAACGCTGTTGAGAGCGCGCCAATTGGGCATCTGTAGCTCCAGAAAATTCACTTCGAGTGCAGGGAGGTCAGAATCCAACAGCATCTACAGTCCTTTTCAGCCTCTGAATCAGATTTTTGCTCAGGACCCTCAATTTCATCCAGAAAATACCTGAAATCACAGAAAAACACACAAACTCATAGTAAAGCCTAGAAAAGTGAATTTTAACTAAAAACTAACTAAAGCATACTAAAAACATACTAAAAACAATGCCAAAAAGCGTATAAATTATCCGCTCATCAGTGACACAAGAGAGTAAGCATGAAGAGCTTCTCTCAGTTCAGAGTCAAGAAGAGCCCCCACAGTCAAACTCTAATTTTGGTGTTGGGAGGCCACAACCAAACTCTAAGTTTGGTGTTAAGACCCCATATCCAAACTCTAAGTTTGGTGTTGGGACTATACAACATTGACCTGATCACCTGTGAGGCTCCATGAGAGCCCACTGTCAAGCTAATGACATTAAAAGAGCGCTTGTTGGGAGGCAACCCAATTTTTATTTATCTAATTTTTATTTTATTTTATTATTATTTTGTGTTTTATTAGGTACATGATCTTGTGGAGTCACGAAAAAATATAAAAATTAAAAACAGAATCAAAAACAGCAGAAGAAAAATCACACCCTGGAGGGAGGACAAACTGGCGTTCAACGCCAGTAAGGAGCATCTGGCTGGCGTTCAACGCCAGAACAGAGCATGAGTCTGGCGCTGAACGCCAGAAACAAGCAACATTTTAGCGTTTGAATGCCAGGAATGTGCCTTGAGGAAAGCTGGCGCTGAACGCCAGTAACAAGCATGGAACTGACGTTCAATGCCAGAAACATGCTACACATGGGCGTTGAACGCCCAGAACATGCTACACATGGGTGTTGAACGCCCAGAACGTGCATCACCTCGGCGTTTAAATGCCAGAATGGTATGCAAAGGCATTTTACATGGCTATTTGGTGCAGGGATGTAATTCCTTGACACCTCAGGATCTGTGGACCCCACAGGATCCCCACCTAATATATTCCCACCTTACCTCCTAATCCTATAACACTCTTCCCCATGTCACACTTCCCAACAACTTCAATCTCTTCCCAATTACCCCCTTTACCACTCACATCCATCCACTCTTCCCCATAAACCCCACCTACCTTCAAAATTCAAAAACACTTTCCCACCCAAACCCACCCTACATGGCCGAACCTACCCTCTCCCTTTTCCCTATATATACCCTTCCATTCTACTTCATTTTCACACAACACAAACCCCCTCTTCTACACCTTGGCCGAAACACCATCCCTCACTCTCATCCATATTTTCTTCTTCTTCTTTTTCTCTTCTTTCTTCTCTTGCTCGAGGGCGAGCAATATTTTAAGTTTGGTGTGGTAAAAGCATAAGCTTTTTGTTTTTCCATTACCATCAATGGCACCTAAGGCCGGAGAATCCTCTAGAAAAGGAAAAGGGAAGACAAAAGCTTCCACCTCCGAGTCATAGGAGATGGAAAGATTCATCTCCAAAAGCCATCAAGACCACTTCTATGATGTTGTAGCAAAGAAGAAGGTGATCCCTGAGGTTCCTTTCAAGCTCAAGAAAAATGAGTATCCAGAGATCCGACATGAGATCCGAAGGAGAGGTTGGGAAGTCCTAACCAACCCCATGCAACAAGTCGGAATCTTAATGGTTCAAGAGTTCTATGCCAATGCATGGATCACTAGGAACCATGATCAAAGTATGAACCCGAGTCCAAAGAATTATCTCACAATGGTTCGGGGGAAATACTTAGATTTTAGTCCGGAGAATGTGAGGTTGGCGTTCCACTTGCCCATGATGCAAGGAGATGTACGCCCCTACACTAGAAGGGTCAACTTTAATCAAAGGTTGGACCAAGTCCTAATGGACATATGTGTGGAAGGAGCTCAATGGAAAAGAGACTCCAAAGGCAAGCCAGTTCAACTAAGAAGACTGGACCTCAAGCATGTGGCTAGAGGATGGTTGGAGTTCATTCAACGCTCCATCATTCCCACTAGCAACCGATCTAAAGTTACTGTGGATCGGGCCATCATGATTCATAGCATCATGATTGGAGAGGAAGTAGAAGTTCATGAAGTCATCTCCAATGAAATCTACAAAATAGCCGAAAAGCCCTCCACCATGGCAAGGCTAGCTTTTCCTCACCTTATTTGCCATCTATGTTACTCAGCTGGAGTTATCATAGAAGGAGACATCTCCATTGAGGAGGATAAGCCCATCACCAAGAAGAGGATGGAGCAAGCAAGAGAGACCCTCCACGGATCTCAAGAGATGCATGAGGAAGCTCATCATCAAGAAATCCCTGAGATGCCTCAAGGGATGCACTTTCTTCCCAACAACTATTGGGAACAACTCAACACTTCCTTAGAAGATTTGAGCTACAATGTGGAACAATTAAGGGTGGAACATCATGAGCACTCCATCATTCTCCATGAAATAAGAGAAGATCAAAGAGCAATGAGGGAGGAGCAACAAAGGCAAGGAAGGGACATAGAAGAGCTTAAGGAAATTGTTGGTCCTTCAAGAAGAAGACGCCCCTAAGGTGGATTCATTCCTTATTCTTATTTCTTTCTGCTTTTTGGTTTTTATGTTGTGTTCATTTATGTTTTGTGTCTCTACTTCATGATCATTAGTGTTTAGTAACTATGTCTTAAAGTTATGAATAATTCCATTAATCCTTCACCTCTCTTAAAAGAAAAATGTTTTTAATCAAAAGAACAAGAAGTACATGAATTTTGAATTTATCCTTGAATTTAGTTCAATTATATTGATGTGGTGACAATACTTTTTGTTTTCTGAATGAATGCTTGAACAGTGCATATTTTTTATCTTGTTGTTTATGAATGTTAAAACTGTTGGCTCTTGAAAGAATGATGAACAAAGAAAAATGTTATTGACAATATGAAAATTCATGAAAATTGATTCTTGAAGCAAGAAAAAGCAGTGAAAAGTAAAAAGCTTGCGAAAAAAATAGCAAAAAAAATAGAAAGAACAAGAAAAAGCAAGCAGAAAAAGCCAATAGCACTTAAAACCAAAAGGCAAGGGTAAAAAGGATCCAAAGCTTTGAGCATCAATGGATAGGAGGGCCCAAGGAAATAAAATCCAGACCTAAGCGGCTAAATCAAGCTGTCCCCAACCATGTGCTTGTGTCATGCAGGTCCAAGTAAAAAGCTTAAGACTGAATGGTTAAAGTCGTGATCCAAAGCAAAAGAGTGTGCTTAAGAGCTCTGGACACCTCTAACTGGGGACTCTAGCAAAGCTGAGTCATAATCTGAAAAGGTTCACCCAGTCATGTGTCTGTGGCATTTATGTATCCGGTGGTAATACTGGAAAACAAAGTGCTTAGGGCCACGACCAAGACTCATAAAAGTAGCTGTGTTCAAGAATCAACATACTTAACTAGGAGAATCAATAACACTATCTGAAATTCTAAGTTCCTAGAGATGCCAATCATTCTAAACTTCAAAGGAAAAAGTGAGATGCCAAAACTGTTCAGAAGCAAAAAGCTACAAGTCCCGCTCAACTAATTAGAATTAATATTCATTGATATTTTAGAATTTATAGTATATTCTCTTCTTTTTATCCTATTTGATTTTCATTTGCTTGGGGACAAGCAACAATTTAAGTTTGGTGTTGTGATGAGCGGATAATTTATACGCTTTTTGGCATTGTTTTTAGGTAGTTTTTAGTAAGTTCAAGCTACTTTTAGGGATGTTTTCATTAGTTTTTATGTTAAATTCACATTTCTGGACTTTACTATGAGTTTGTGTGTTTTTCTATAATTTCAAGTAATTTCTGGCTGAAATTGAGGGACTTGAGCAAAACTCTGAAAAAGGTTGACAAAAGGACTGCTGATGCTATTGGAATCTGACCTCCCTGCACTCAAAATAGATTTTCTGGAGCTACAGAACTCCAAATGGCGCGCTCTTAACGGCGTTGGAAAGTAGACATCCAGAGCTTTCCAGCAATATATAATAGTCCATACTTTATTCGGGAATTGACGACGTAAAGTGGCGCTCAACGCCAAGTACATGCTGCTGTCTAGAGTCAAACGCCAGAAACACGTCACAACGCAGAGTTGAACGCCAGAAACACGCTATAACTCGGCGTTCAACTCCAATAAAAGCCTCAGCTCGTGGATAGATCAAGCTCAGCCCAAACATACACTAAGTGGGCCCCAGAAGTGGATTTATGCATCAATTGCTTACTCATGTAAACCCTAGTAGCTAGTCTAGTATAAATAGGATAATTTACTATTGTATTAGACATCTTTGGTCTCAGTTTTATTTTATTCTTCATCTTAGGAGACTATTGATCATGTTTTGGGGGCTGGCCATTCGGCCATGCCTGAACCTTTCACTTATGTATTTTCAACGGTGGAGTTTCTACACACCATAGATTAAGGGTGTGGAGCTCTGCTGTACCTCAAGTTTCAATACAATTACTATTATTTTCTATTCAATTCTCTTTTATTCTTATTCCAAGATATACGTTGCACTTCAACTTGATGAATGTGATGATCCGTGACACTCATCATCATTCTCACCTATGAATGCGCATGACTGACAACCACTTCCGTTCTACCTTAGGCCAGGCGCATATCTCTTAGATTCCCCAACAGAATCTTTGTGGTATAAGCTAGATAGATGGCGGCATTCATGGGAATCCGGAAAGTCTAACCTTGTCTGTGGTATTCTGAGTAGAATTCCGGGAATCTAGAAAGTCTAACCTTGTCTATGGTATTCCGAGTAGGATTCCGGTATTGAATGACTGTGACGAGCTTCAAACTCCTGAAGGCTGGGCGTTAGTGACAGACGCAAAAGAATCAAGGGATTCTATTCCAACCTGATTGAGAACCGACAGATGATTAGCCGTGCTGTGACAGAGCATAGGACCATTTTCACTAAGAGGATGGGATGTAGCCATTGACAACGGTGATGTCCTACATACAGCTTGCCATGAAAAGGAGTAAGAAGGATTGGATGAATGTAATAAGAAAGTAGAGATTCGAGAGGAGCACAACATCTACATATGCCTATCTGAAATTCCCACCTTGGAATTATATGAGTAACTATTTACTATTTTATTTTCTGTTTATTATTTATTTTCAAACTTATCATAAACCATTTAATCTGCCTAATTGAGATTTACAAGGTGACCATAGCTTGCTTCATACCAACAATCTCTGTGGGATCGACCCTTACTCACGTAAGGTATTACTTGGATGACCCAGTACACTTGCTGGTTAAGTTGAACGGAGTTGTGAACCATGGCATTGACACCAAGTTTTTGGCGCCATTGCCAGGGAAAGAAAAAGCAATGAATTTTACAAAATGCAATAACATATGAATCACAATTTCGTCCACCACCTTAGAATGCTTATAGTCCTTGCCTTTTATTCTTTTGTATGTTTTGTTTTAGTTGCTAGGTTGTTTGTTGGTTTTATGTTTTGAACAAAGATGATTCTTTGAATTTGAGTTTTTGCTTGAATTGCAAGTTTCCTCAAATTTTGTGAAAAGTCCTCAAAAATTTAAGAATGGTGTTGATTTGTATTTTGGTTGGTTTAGAGTTGTATATATGGTATGCGAAATTGTGATCAATACTTTTCACAACTCAAATAATCCCCGGTGATGAAACCAAAAACTTGGTGTTCAAGACCATGGCATAAACACAACTTCTCACAACTAACCAGCAAGTGTACTGGGTCGTCCAAGTAATAAACCTTACGCGAGTAAGGGTCGATCCCACAGAGATTATTGGTATGAAGCAAGCTATGGTCACCTTGTAAATCTTAGTCAGGCAAACTCAAATGGGTATGGTGATATACGAATAAAACATAAAGATAAAGATAGAGATACTTATGTAATTCATTGGTAGGAATTTCAGATAAGCGTATGAAGATGCTTGTCCCTTCCGTCTCTCTGCTTTCCTACTGTCTTCATCCAATCCTTCTTACTCCTTTCCATGGCAAGCTTAAGCAAGGGTTTCACCGTTGTCAGTGGCTACCTCCCATCCTCTCAGTAGAAATGTTCAACGCACCCTGTCACGGCACGGCTATCCATCTGTCGGTTCTCGATCAGGCCGGAATAGAATCCAGTGATTCTTTTGCGTCTGTCACTAACGCCCCGCCCTCAGGAGTTTGAAGCACGTCACAGTCATTCAATCATTGAATCCTACTCAGAATACCACAAACAAGGTTAGACCTTCCAGATTCTCTTGAATGCCGCCATCAGTTCTAGCCTATACCACGAAGACTCTGATCTCACGGAATGGCTGGCTCGTTTGTCAGGCGAGCACTCGGTTGTCAGGCGATCAACCATGCATCATGTATCAGGAATCCAAGAGATATCCACCCAATCTAAGGTAGAACGGAGGTGGTTGTCAGTCACACGTTCATAGGTGAGAATGATGATGAGTGTCACGGATCATCACATTCATCAAGTTGAAGAACAAGTGGTATCTTAGAACAAGAACAAGCGGAATTGAATAGAAGAACGATAGTAATTGCATTAATACTCGAGGTACAGCAGAGCTCCACACCTTAATCTATGGTGTGTAGAAACTCCACCGTTGAAAATACATAAGTGATAAGGTCTAGGCATGGCCGAATGGCCAGCCTCCCAAAGAGGGTTCAATCATCAAAACATGATCAAAAGCTCTCCAGATATCTCAATACAATAGTAAAAGGTCCTACTTATAGAGAACTAGTAGCCTAGGGTTTATAGAGATGAGTAAATGACATAAAAATCCACTTCCGGGTCCACTTGGTGTGTGCTTGGGCTGAGCATTGAAGCATTTTCGTGTAGAGAATCTTCTTGGAGTTAAACGCCAGCTTTGGTGCCAGTTTGGGCGTTTAACTCCCATTCTTGTGCCAGTTCCGGCGTTTAACGCTGGAAATTCTGAGGGTGACTTTGAACGCCGGTTTGGGCCATCAAATCTTGGGCAAAGTATAGACTATCATATATTGCTGGAAAGCCCAGGATGTCTACTTTCCAACGCCGTTGAGAGCGCGCCAATTGGGCTTCTGTAGCTCCAGAAAATCCGCTTCGAGTGCAGGGAGGTCAGAATCCAACAGCATCTGCAGTCCTTTTTAGTCTCTGAATCAGATTTTTGCTCAGGTCCCTCAATTTCAGCCAGAAAATACCTGAAATCACAGAAAAACACACAAACTCATAGTAAAGTCTAGAAAAGTGAATTTTAACTAAAAACTAATAAAAATATACTAAAAACTAACTAGATCATACCAAAAACATACTAAAAACAATGCCAAAAAGCGTATAAATTATCCGCTCATCACAACACCAAACTTAAATTGTTGCTTGTCCTCAAGCAACTGAAAATCAAATAAGATAAAAAGAAGAGAATATGCAATGAATTCCAAAAACATCTATGAAGATCAGTATTAATTAGATGAGCGGGGCTTTTAGCCTTTTGCCTCTGAATAGTTTTGGCATCTCACTCTATCCTTTGAAATTCAGAATGATTGGCTTCTTTAGGAACTCAGAATCCAGATAGTGTCATTGATTCTCCTAGTTAAGTATGATGATTTTTGAACATAGCTACTTATTGAGTCTTGGCCGTGGCCCAAAGCATTCTGTCTTCCAGTATTACCACCGGATACATACATGCCACAGACACATAATTGGGTGAACCTTTTCAGATTGTGACTTAGCTTTGCTAGAGTCCCCAATTAGAGGTGTCCAGGGTTCTTAAGCACACTCTTTTTGCCTTGGATCACAACTTTATTTCTTTCTTTTTCTTTCTTTTTTTTCTTTCTTTTTCTTTTTCTTTCTCTCTTTTTTTTCGAAATTTTTTTTGTATTCACTGCTTTTTTCTTGCTTCAAGAATCATTTTTATGATTTTTCAGATCCTCAGTAACATGTCTCCTTTTTCATCATTCTTTTAAGAGCCAATATTCATGAACCACAAATTCAAAAGACATATGCACTGTTTAAGCATACATTCAGAAAACAAAAGTATTGCCACCACATCAAAATAATTAAACTGTTATAAAATTTAAAATTCATGCAATTCTTCTCTTTTTCAATTAAGAACATTTTTCATTCAAGAAAGGTGATGGATTCATAGGACATTCATAACTTTAAGGCATAGACACTAAGACACTAATGATCACAAGACACAAACATAGATAAACATAAGCACTAAAATTCGAAAAACAGAAAAATAAAGAACAAGGAAATTAAAGAACGGGTCCATCTTAGTGATGGCGGCTTGTTCTTCCTCTTGAAGATCCTGTGGAGTGCTTGAGCTCCTCAATGTCCCTTCCTTGTCTTTGTTGCTCCTCTCTCATGATTCTTTGATCTTCTCTTATTTCATGGAGGATGATGGAGTGTTCTTGGTGCTCCACCCTTAGTTGTCCCATGTTGGAACTCAATTCTCCTAGGGAGGTGTTTAGTTGCTCCCAATAGTTTTCTGGAGGAAAGTGCATCCCTTGAGGAATCTAAGGGATCTCATGATGAGTGGGATCTCTTGTGTGCTCCATCCTCTTCTTAGTGATGGGCTTGTCCTCATCAATGGGGATGTCTCCCTCTATATCAACTCCAACTGAATAACAGAGGTGACAAATGAGATGAGGAAAGGCTAACCTTGCCAAGGTAGAGGACTTGTCCGCCACCTTATAAAGTTCTTGAGCTATAACCTCATGAACTTCTATTTCTTCTCCAATCATGATGCTATGAATCATGATAGCCCGGTCTATAGTAACTTCGGACCGGTTGCTAGTGGGAATGATTGAGCGTTGGATGAACTCCAACCATCCCCTAGCCACGGGCTTGAGGTCATGCCTTCTCAATTGAACCGGCTTCCCTCTTGAATGTCTCTTCCATTGGGTGCCCTCTTCACATATGACTGTGAGGACTTGGTCCAACCTTTGATCAAAGTTGACCCTTCTAGTGTAAGGATGTTCATCTCCTTGCATCATGGGCAAGTTGAATGCCAACCTTACATTTTCCGGACTAAAAACCAAGTATTTTCCCCGAACCATAGTAAGCCAATTCTTTGGATCCGGGTTCATACTTTGGTCATGGTTCTTGGTGATCCATGCATTGGCATAGAACTCTTGAACCATCAAGATTCCGACTTTTTGAATGGGGTTGGTAAGAACTTCCCAACCTCTTCTTCGGATCTCATGTCGGATCTCCGGATATTCACTCTTTTTGAGTGAAAAAGGGACCTCGGGGATCACCTTCTTCAAGGCCACAACTTCATAGAAGTGGTCTTGATGCACCCTTGAGATGAATCTCTCCATCTCCCATGACTCAGAGGTAGAAGCTTTTGCCTTCCCTTTCCTCTTTCTAGAGGTTTCTCTGGCCTTGGATGCCATAAATGGTTATGGAAAAACAAAAAGCAATGCTTTTACCACACCAAAATTAAAAGGTTTGCTCGTCCTCGAGCAAAAGAAGAAAGAAGAGAGTAGAAGAAGAAGAAATGAGGAAGAAGGGAGTGGCTTTGTGTTCGGCCAAAAGGGGGAGAAGTAATGTTTAGGTTATGTGAAAATGAAGGAGTGAAGAAGGGTTTATATAGGAGTGGGGGAGGGGTAGGGTTCGGTCAAGTGAGGGTGGGTTTGGGTGGGAAAGTGGTTTGAATTTGAATGGTGAGGTAGGTGGGGTATTATGAAGGATGGATGTGAGTGGTGAAGAGAAAGATGGGATTTGATAGGTGAAGGGTTTTTGGGGAAGAGGTGTTGAGGTGATTGGTGAATGGGTGAAGAAGAGAGAGAGTGGTGGGGATCCTGTGGGGTCCACAGATCCTGAGGTGTCAAGGAAAAGTCATCCCTGCACCAAATGGCAAGCAAAATTGCGTTTTGAGCCAATTCTGGCGTTAAACGCCGGGCTGGTGCCCATTTCTGGCGTTTAACGCCAAGTTCTTGCCCTTTTCTGGCGTTTAACGCCAGTCTGGTGCCCCTTTCTGGCGTTAAACGCCCAGAATGGTGCCAGACTGGGCGTTAAACGCCCATCTGCTAGCCTCACTGGCGTCTAAACGCCAGCAAGCTCTCCTCCAGGGTGTGCTGTTTTTCTTTCTATTTTTCATTCTGTTTTTGCTTTTTTCATTGTTTTTGTGACTTCTCATGATCATCAACCTACAAAAGACATAAAATAACAAAAGAGAATAGATAAAATATAACATTAGGTTGCCTCCCAACAAGCGCTTCTTTAATGTCATTAGCTTGACAGAGGACTCTCATGGAGCCTCAGAAATGCTCAGAGCTATGTTGGGACCTCTCAACACCAAACTTAGAGTTTGAATGTGGGGGTTCAACACCAAACTTAGAAGTTGGTTGTGGCCTCCCAACACCAAACTTAGAGTTTGACTGTGGGGGCTCTGTTTGGCTCTGTTTTGAGAGAAGCTCTTCATGCTTCCTCTCCATGGTGACAGAAGGATATCCTTGAGCCATAAACACAAAGGATTCTTCATTCACTTGAATGATCAATTCTCCTCTATCAACATCAATCACAGCCCTTGCTGTGGCTAGGAAGGGTCTGCCAAGGATGATGGATTCATCCATGCACTTCCCAGTCTCTAGGACTATGAAATCAGCAGGGATGTAATGGTCTTCAACTTTTACCAGAACATCCTCTACAAGTCCATAGGCTTGTTTTCTTGAGTTGTCTGCCATCTCTAGTGAGATTTTTGCAGCTTGCACCTCAAAGATCCCTAGCTTCTCCATTACAGAGAGAGGCATGAGGTTTACACTTGACCCTAGGTCATACAAGGCCTTCTTGAAGGTCATGGTGCCTATGGTGCAAGGTATTGAAAACTTCCCAGGATCCTGTCTCTTTTGAGGCAGTTTCTGCCTAGACAAGTCATCCAGTTCTTTGGTGAGCAAAGGGGGTTCATCTTCCTAAGTCTCATTTCCAAATAACTTGTCACTTAGCTTCATGATTGCTCTAAGGTATTTAGCAACTTGTTCTTCAGTGACATACTCATCCTCTTCAGAGGAAGAATACTCATCAGAACTCATGAATGGCAGAAGTAAGTCCAATGGAATCTCTATGGTCTCATTTTGAGCCTCAGATTCCCATGGTTCCTCTTTGGAGAACTCATTAGAGGCCAGTGGACGTCCATTGAGGTCTTCTTCAGTGGCGTTCACTGCCTCTTCTTCCTCCCAAAATTCGGCCATGTTGATGGCTTTGCACTCTCCTTTTGGATTTTCTTTTGTATTGCTTGGGAGAGTACTAGGAGGGAGTTCAGTAATTTTCTTGCTCAGCTGACCCACTTGTGCCTCCAAATTTCTAATGGAGGACCTAGTTTTAGTCATGAAACTTTGAGTGGTTTTGATTAGATCAGAGACCATGGTTGCTAAGTCAGAGTTATTCTGCTTAGAACTCTCTGTCTGTTGCTGAGAAGATGATGGAAAAGGCTTGCTATTGCTAAACCTGTTTCTTCCACCATTATTGTTGTTGAAACCTTGTTGAGGTCTCTGTTGATCCTTCCATGAGAGATTTGGATGATTTCTCCATGAAGGATTATAGGTGTTTCCATAGGGTTCTCCCATGTAATTCACCTTTTCCATTGAAGGGTTCTCAGGATCATAAGCTTCTTCCTCAGATGAAGCTTCCTTAGTACTGCTTGGTGCATTTTGCATCCCAGACAGACTTTGAGAAATCAAATTGACTTGCTGAGTCAATATTTTATTCTGAGCCAATATGGCATTCAGAGTATCAATCTCAAGAACACCTTTCTTCTGACTAGTCCCATTGTTCACAGGATTCCTTTCAGAAGTGTACATGAATTGGTTATTTGCAACCATTTCAATTAGCTCTTGAGCTTGTGTAGGCATCTTCTTCAAATGAAGAGATCCTCCAGCAGAGCTATCCAAAGACATCTTGGATAGTTCAGAGAGATCATCATAGAAAATTCCTATGATGCTCCATTTAGAAAGCATATCAGTGGGACACTTTCTGATTAATTGTTTGTATCTTTCCCAAGCTTCATAGAGGGATTCTCCTTCCTTCTGTCTGAAGGTTTGGACTTCCACTCTAAGCTTATTCAATTTTTGAGGTGGAAAGAACTTTGCCAAGAAGGCATTGACTAGCTTTTCCCAAGAGTTCAGGCTTTCTTTAGGTTGTGAGTCCAACCATGTCCTAGCTCTGTCTCTTACAGCAAAAGGGAATAGCATACGTCTGTAGACCTCAGGGTCAACCCCATTAGTCTTGACAGTGTCACAAATTTGCAAGAATTCAGCTAAGAACTGATGAGGATCTTCCAATGGAAGTCCATGGAACTTGCAATTCTGTTGTGATGTGTGGAAAGCGATCCAACACAAAACTCACCGGCAAGTGTACCGGGTCGCATCAAGTAATAATAACTCACATGAGTGAGGTCGATCCCACAGGGATTGAAGGATTGAGCAATTTTAGTTTAGTGGGTGATTTAGTCAAGCGAATCAAGTTTTGGTTGAGTGGTTTGTGTTTAACAAGAATTAAATGACTGTAAATGTAAAGGGGGAAGGAAAAAGTGCAGTAAATTGAAGAACAGAATTATAGAAGTGCAGAATCTTAAAGAGCAAGAAAGTAAATGACTGAAACTTAAAGTGCCAGAAACTTAAATTGCAGTAACTTAAATGGCAAGAAAGATAAATTGCTAGAAAATAAAAGGGATTTGAGGAATGGGATTGCAGAATCTAAGCAAAGAAGAAGTAAACTGCAGTAATGGTTGAGCAGAAAGTAGTATTAGAGGCAAGAAGCATTCAAACAGAAATGAAATAAAATGTTGCAGAGGTTCACAGAAGAACCAAAAGTAAAATTGTGATCTCAGGATCCCAAGGGCTTAGGTAGCAGAGCCTAAAACCCAATTTCCTTCCCAGATCTGAATTAGCTAAGCAATTGACAGAAAATTACAGAAGATGTAATAGAAGAGCAGAATTGGAATTGAATTATGCAGAAAACAAAGTGCAAAGAGCTTGAATGGGAATTGGGACAGAATTTCCCCAATTTCACACACCCAAGACTCAGACAAACAGAAGAGTAGAATTGCCCAAAGGAAATGAGGAAGGAAACCAATCAATTCTCCCTTGATCCTCTTGGTCCTCGGACGAATCTCTCAAGAAAGCTCAAAGAAAATGAAATTCAAAAGCTCCAAAGTAAGAAAAGCTCAAAACAAAGGTAGCTAAAAAAAAAGGTCCTAATTACATCAAACTAAGTCCTATTTATACACTTTCTATTCTTGGATTTTGGGATTTGGATGGGCTTTTGATTTGGTGAAGAAATGGATTCAAATTAATTTTTAATTTGAATTTTGGCCCAAAAAATCACTCCAGGAGGCTGCCCTGCCCTTGTGGAGGGCAGGGCAGAAAATTGATGCTTGGTGCTAGCAATTGGTGCGGCCATGGTGCGTGTGGTGCGAGTTTGGCACGAGTTTGGTGCGCCAGAGGCTGCCCTGCCCGCGCCAAGGGCAGGGCGGGAAAGCTTGGTGCGCCAGGGACGAGATGTGCGTGCGGATGGTGCTGCCAGGGGGCGTTGTGCGTGCGGATGGTGCTGCCAGGGGGCGTTGTGCGTGCGATTGATGCTGAACGCTGCCCTGCCCGCGCCAAGGGCAGGGCAGGAATGGGTTGGTGCGCCAGGGAAGGAACGCGCGCGCCAGATGCTGCCAGGACGAGGAAGTTGGTGCGCCAGGAAGCAAAGTTGGTGCGCCAACTTTCAAAATTGGTGCACCTAGTTCAATTGCTGCCCTGCCCGCGCCAAGGGCAGGGCAGGGTCCTTCCTTCACGTCTCGGGTTCGAACCTGGGAGAGTGCAAACACGCTATTTTATTTTTTTGGCTTCTTGGCACGGTAGTGGGTCTCAAGGCTTGGCTTCCTCATGGTTCTTTGTTCGAACCTTGTGGCATGCATGGGTGACCTTTTTTTCTTGATTTCTTTCCTTGAGATGCCCGATTCTGCTCTCCACAAGGGCAGGGCAGAGTTTGCTTCTCTTGGCTCCAAGGCACCATTTTGTGCTCTGCCCTTGGAGTGGTTAGGGCAGGGTTGCCTATGCTTGCTTGGTCACCTAATGTTGCTCTCCTAGAGGGCAGTCTGCCCTTGTGGAGGGCAAGGTTGCCTCCCTCATTAGTTGCGGCACGCTTCTCTCCTTTTTTGCCACGCTTTCCTTTTCTTGTGTCACGCTTCTTAGGCCACGCTTTTCATTTTCTTTTCTTTTCTTCACCTATAATAAACCAAACAACCACTCAAAGTATCACTAAATTCAAGAGGCTTATAAATCAATTAAAATGCAATTAAAATTAGCTCAAACCTCAATGATTAACATTAAATTCATGGTGGTTGCTTGATTTAAAGAAGTTATGCATTTTCACTCCAAATCACTTACTTAGGATGCAAGAAAGTGCATAAATGCTAACAAAACAAGTGAAATTAGCTTGAAAAATGGGTATATGATGACTTGTCATCACAACACCAAACTTAAACCTTGCTTGTCCCCAAGCAAGCATCAAAACTAAGAGTAAATGAAATGAATAAGAAAAGAATGCATATCCTTATTATGCAGATAGCAGAACTTGATCTATGGGGCATTTATGCAGACAATGACAACTCATTTATTGTTGCTGCTGCATAATACTCATTTTGCATCAAAGGTTTGCTAAACTTGCTGTTATAAGACTCTTCTTTTGATTACTCCCTTGGTAACTCTTCTTGGCTTATAATGCTTTAACAAGCTTATCACTTTCTTATAGGTTGGGTGTCAAATGCTGCAGCATAGCCTTTGGCTTTATTTTCTTTTCTTTTGCTCAACATCTTTCCACCACAGACACATGGCTCACTAATTCTTCCTAGGATCATTGATGCCCAGCATCTCTTTGGATCACTAAGTGCTTTGTATCTAAGTTGCTCTTTATTGTGGATTTTCAATTGGCCATCCCAAATCAGTTGATCTAAGTGACCGGGTTTCAAAATATCCCTTAGAATTTACTCATCCAAGCAGATCTCAGTACAAGAGCACCACAGGCATTTGTCCTAAGGTTCAAACCATTGGTGTCCAACCTTTATTCTTTGTTTTTCTTGCCATTTTGGCTTTTTCTTCCCTTTTTCTTTCTGTTTTTGTTACCAAGGGTTGTTTCATTCTTGATAGGAGTTTTTATAACAGCAAGCTAACTCACAATTAGATGAAAATGATATTATGCAACACTTATTTCATGAGTTATGCATTTAATCAAACACATATGCCACCACCAACTTCCATTCATACTTATGCAACATTGGATATTTTACTTTTCAATTCAAACCAAACTCTTTTATTTAAGCATATGGGAGACAAAGCAATATTTAAAGCTAAGTGATGGATACAAGCATTATGCATACTTATCATTTTTCAAGCTAATTATTAACTAACTAAAATGAAAAGCAAAGAACAGAAAATGCATAAAGTAAAAGAAACAGATGATGGAGGCATATCATGTTTCAGACATGCATCTCCTTATTAGAGACATGAAAGAGGAAGTATGAAAGAACTTTGCCACCTTCTAATGGTCATGGCTGCTGCTTGATTCTCCCTTCTTCTTCTTTCTTTTCCCTGTCTTGGAGTAGTCTCGGATCTCTTCACTAGGACATCTTCTAGCCCAAACAGAATCTATGAGTCCTTTGAGCCCAAAAGTTTCCAATGTGTTAAAGGTTGACTCAGTGTATTGACGAGACTTTGCTTGTTGCTTGGCTAAGAATTCAGGGCATTGCTCAAATGGCTTGATCTCAGGATTGAGTGTTGGCAAATTGTGGGTCAAGTACTCCAACCTTGCTTGCATGTTTTCATCATACTCCATTCTTTGTACGTTTCTAACTTCTCCCAAGGTATGATGAACATTGAACTTGGGTGTACCTTAAGGTACACCAAACTTAGAAGTTTGCCATGTGCTTCAAAATGACATATGCATTCACCAGGCATGAAAATTCAAAACCATATTTAGAAGAATCATAGCTTATTAAATAAAAGAGAAAAGACAGAAATCTTAAACCATGGGTTGCCTCCCATGAAGCGCTCTTTTATTGTCATTAGCTTGACATTGACCTCCCTTTAAGGTGGTTGATGTTGGTGATGTCTCAATTTGTCACCTCTCACTGTCAGCTTTCTCTGTGTGCTTTGATGCTCAATTTCCATATGCTCAAGAGAAAGAATTTGGTTGACAGTGTAATAATCTTCTGCTCCCTGCTGTTGGTATATTAATTGCACCTTATCATCCTTAGAGAATCCTTCAGTTGGGATTTTCTTGTTCTTCCACCCTTTGTGAACCTTTTTCTTGCTCTTCATCTTTTTCTTGCTTGTTGGTCTTCCTTTCTTGACAGTTACTTGAGTTGTGATGCCTTCCTTCTTGCTAATCACCCCTGCTTCCTTGTGAATCCCCTTTTCTTCTTGTATCTGTTTGTTTATCTGTTTCACTTCCTTTTCAGTTGATTGCTTTGGAAGGAGATCATCACTCATTCTGCTTGTTTCTTCATCCATTTGTAATTCTGGGAAGACTTTCAGGATGATGCTCTCCTCATGCATCCTGAGGGTTAACTCTCCTTGCTCTATGTCCACAATAGCTCTAGCAGTGGCCAAAAATGGTCGACCAAGTATTATGGAGTCACTTCCATGTTCTGAAGAATCCAGAATCACAAAATCTGCTGGATAGATGAACTTGCCAACCTTAACTAAAAGGTTCTCAATCAGCCCCTTAGGATAGACTATTGATTGATCCACCAATTCCAAAGTCATCTCTGTTGGTTTCACCTCCTCTATGCCAAGCTTTTTCACTAGAGAATATGGGATTAGATTTATGCTTGCTCCTAGATCGCACATTCCTTTGTTAATGAACAGGTTTCCAATAGTGCATGGTAAGAAGAAACCTCCAGGGTCTTCAAGCTTGGGAGGAAGTCCCTTTTTAATGAGGGCACTGCATTCTTCACTGAGCATCACAGTTTCCTTCTCATTCCAATCTCTTTTCTTGTTGATGAGCTCCTTTAAGAACTTGGCATATAAGGGCATCTGCTCCAAAGCTTCTGCCAAAGGTATATTGATTTCCAACTTCTTGAAAGTCTCAAGAAATTTGTGGAAGTGCTGGTCCTTTGTTTCCTTGTGAAATCTCTGTGGATAAGGTAGTGGTGGAGTTGAGCTCTTCTCCAGTTGATGCTGTTTTGGAATTGGTTCCTCCAAGATCTCCTTTCCTTTCTTCAAATTCTGTGGTTTGTTATCTTCCTCTGTGAGCTTTTCTGGAGCACTCTTGGTTATTATGTCCTTGTTGATGGTTTCATCCTTCTTTGTTAGCTCAGTGTCATTCTCCATAAGCTTCTTTGTTGCTCCTTGGCTACCATCTGTTAACACTCTTCCACTTCTTAGTTGCACAACCTTGCATTCTTCCTTTGGGTTGGGAATAGTGTCACTAGGTAGTGAGCTTGATGGCTTCTCAACAGAGATCTTCTTAGAGATTTGTCCAATCTGCCTCTCTAGGTTCTTCATGGAGGCTTCTTGATTTTTGTTTGTCAATTCTTGGCTCTTCATTAGTTTCTCCATGAGTAGCTCTAGATTGGTGATTCTCTGTGAGTCTTGGGAGATGGTTTGATTTTGGGGTGTTGATGGATGAAGATAAGTGTTTTGGTTAGTTGGGTGGTTATTGGGTGGGTATTGGTTAGAATTTGGGTAGTTATTTTGTGGTTTTCTGTATGAGTTTTGGTTAGTGTTTGGCTGGGAGTTATGGTTTATGTTTTTCCAATTGTTTTGGCCCGTGTTTCTTTGCCATGGTTGTTGGTTTTGAGTATGGTTGTCTCCCCATCTGAGGTTGGGATGGTTCTTCCAAGATGGATTGTAGGTATCACCATAGACCTCATTTGTTCCAGGATTTTGGTTGTGCATGTATTGGACCTGCTCTTGTTGTTGCTCCTCTTGAGTTTCTTCATTTTGCACCCAAGTGGTTGGAGGTTGGCTTGTGGTGCCCACTGCTGCCACTTGCAAGCCATCAATTCTCTTAGCCATTTGTTCAAATTGTTGTTGAATCTGCTGCTGCATCATCTTGTTTTGAGCTAGAATTGAATCAACTCCTTCCAACTCCATGACTCCTCTTTTCTGTGATGGTTGGCGTTGTCTTTGATGAGCAAAGAAATATTGGTTGTTGGCCACCATCTCAATGAGGTTTTGAGCTTCCTCTGTGGTCTTCATGAGTTGTAGAGAACCTCCGGCAGAGTGATCAAGAGCTTCTTGAGCTTTAAGGGTGAGTCCCTCATAGAAGTTTTGTAACTTGTCCCACTCAGTAAACATCTCTGGTGGGCACTTCCTCAATAGAGCCTTATATCTTTCCCATGCTTCATATAAGTTTTCGGCCTCCATTTGAGTGAATGTTTGAACCTCTGTCTTCAACCTTAGAACTCTTTGAGGGGGGTAGAATTTGGCAAGAAACTTGCTCACCAAGTCATCCCAAGTGTTGATGCTTTCTTTTGGGAAGGTCTCTAGCCACTGAGTTGCTTTATCTCTGAGAGAGAATGGGAAGAGTAGCAACTTGTAGCTATCAGGAGGTACACCATTTGTCTTCACTGTGTCACAGATTCTCAGGAAAGTATACAGATGTTGATTTGGATCCTCCAAAGGCCCTCCTCCAAAGGAACAATTGTTTTGAACCAGGGTTATGAGTTGTGGCTTGAGTTCAAAGTTGTTTGCATTGACATTGGGAGGAAGAATGCTACTCCCGCAATGCTTGGCATTTGCAAATGTGTATGAAGCCAAGACCCTTCTCTGTTGTTGATTATTATTGGCTCCATCTCCTGGTTGATTGGTATCTCCTTCCATATCTTGGAATTCCTCCTCAGATTCTTCTTCTTCTCCAACAATGTACTTCCCTCTTTCAGCTCTTCTTATTCTCCGAAGAGTCCTTGGATCAATTTCAGTGATGATAGGAGAGGATCTCCCTATACCTGACATACAAACACACAGCAATAAACACACAAACCCAGAAAGCCAATGAAACTTCAATCTATAGCTAGAATGAAGGTTTAGTTAGTTTAAGCAAAAATTCAAACAGTTAGTGTGTTAGTGAGAGTTAGAACAACAGAAAAGAAAAAGTGCTTAATCTAGACCTCCACTTCACTTAATCATTGTCAATCTATTTCAATCCCCGGCAACGGCGCCAAAAACTTGATGTGTGGAAAACGATCCAACACAAAACTCACCGGCAAGTGTACCGGGTCGCATCAAGTAATAATAACTCACATGAGTGAGGTCGATCCCACAGGGATTGAAGGATTGAGCAATTTTAGTTTAGTGGGTGATTTAGTCAAGCGAATCAAGTTTTGGTTGAGTGGTTTGTGTTTAACAAGAATTAAATGACTGTAAATGTAAAGGGGGAAGGGAAAAGTGCAGTAAATTGAAGAACAGAATTATAGAAGTGCAGAATCTTAAAGAGCAAGAAAGTAAATGACTGAAACTTAAAGTGCAAGAAACTTAAATTGCAGTAACTTAAATGGCAAGAAAGATAAATTGCTAGAAAATAAAAGGGATTTGAGGAATGGGATTGCAGAATCTAAGCAAAGAAGAAGTAAACTGCAGTAATGGTTGAGCAGAAAGTAGTATTAGAGGCAAGAAGCATTCAAACAGAAATGAAATAAAATGTTGCAGAGGTTCACAGAAGAACCAAAAGTAAAATTGTGATCTCAGGATCCCAAGGGCTTAGGTAGCAGAGCCTAAAACCCAATTTCCATCCCAGATCTGAATTAGCTAAGCAATTGACAAAAAATTACAGAAGATGTAATAGAAGAGCAGAATTGGAATTGAATTATGCAGAAAACAAAGTGCAAAGAGCTTGAATGGGAATTGGGACAGAATTTCCCCAATTTCACACACCCAAGACTCAGACAAACAGAAGAGTAGAATTGCCCAAAGGAAATGAGGAAGGAGACCAATCAATTCTCCCTTGATCCTCTTGGTCCTCGGACGAATCTCTCAAGAAAGCTCAAAGAAAATGAAATTCAAAAGCTCCAAAGTAAGAAAAGCTCAAAACAAAGGTAGCTAAAAAAAAGGTCCTAATTACATCAAACTAAGTCCTATTTATACACTTTCTATTCTTGGATTTTGGGATTTGGATGGGCTTTTGATTTGGTGAAGAAATGGATTCAAATTAATTTTTAATTTGAATTTTGGCCCAAAAAATCACTCCCAGGAGGCTGCCCTGCCCTTGTGGAGGGCAGGGCAGAAAATTGATGCTTGGTGCTAGCAATTGGTGCGGCCATGGTGCGTGTGGTGCGAGTCTGGCACGAGTTTGGTGCGCCAGAGGCTGCCCTGCCCGCGCCAAGGGCAGGGCGGGAAAGCTTGGTGCGCCAGGGACGAGATGTGCGTGCGGATGGTGCTGCCAGGGGGCGTTGTGCGTGCGGATGGTGCTGCCAGGGGGCGTTGTGCGTGCGATTGATGCTGAACGCTGCCCTGCCCGCGCCAAGGGCAGGGCAGGAACGGGTTGGTGCGCCAGGGAAGGAACGCGCGCGCCAGATGCTGCCAGGACGAGGAAGTTGGTGCGCCAGGAAGCAAAGTTGGTGCGCCAGCTTTCAAAATTGGTGCACCTAGTTCAATTGCTGCCCTGCCCGCGCCAAGGGCAGGGCAGGGTCCTTCCTTCACGTCTCGGGTTCGAACCTGGGAGAGTGCAAACACGCTATTTTATTTTTTTGGCTTCTTGGCACGGTAGTGGGTCTCAAGGCTTGGCTTCCTCATGGTTCTTTGTTCGAACCTTGTGGCATGCATGGGTGACCTTTTTTTCTTGATTTCTTTCCTTGAGATGCCCGATTCTGCTCTCCACAAGGGCAGGGCAGAGTTTGCTTCTCTTGGCTCCAAGGCACCATTTTGTGCTCTGCCCTTGGAGTGGGCAGGGCAGGGTTGCCTATGCTTGCTTGGTCACCTAATGTTGCTCTCCTAGAGGGCAGTCTGCCCTTGTGGAGGGCAAGGTTGCCTCCCTCATTAGTTGCGGCACGCTTCTCTCCTTTTTTGCCACGCTTTCCTTTTCTTGTGTCACGCTTCTTAGGCCACGCTTTTCATTTTCTTTTCTTTTCTTCACCTATAATAAACCAAACAACCACTCAAAGTATCACTAAATTCAAGAGGCTTATAAATCAATTAAAATGCAATTAAAATTAGCTCAAACCTCAATGATTAACATTAAATTCATGGTGGTTGCTTGATTTAAAGAAGTTATGCATTTTCACTCCAAATCACTTACTTAGGATGCAAGAAAGTGCATAAATGCTAACAAAACAAGTGAAATTAGCTTGAAAAATGGGTATATGATGACTTGTCATCATGTTGCATTAGAGAAACTAATTGAGGCTTAAGCTCAAAGTTGTTTGCTCCAATGGCAGGGATAGAGATGCTTCTCCCATAGAAGTCGGGAGTAGGTGCAATAAAGTCACCCAGCACCTTCCTTGCATTGTTGGCATTGTTGTTGTTCTCGGTTGCCATGTGTTCTTCTTCTTTGAAGAATTCGGTTAGGTCTTCTACAGAGAGTTGTGCCTTAGCTTCTCTTAGCTTTCGCTTCAAGGTCCTTTCAGGTTCAGGGTCAGCCTCAACAAGAATGCTTTTGTCTTTGCTCTTGCTCATATGAAAGAGAAGAGAACAAGAAAATATGGAATCCTCTATGTCACATTATAGAGATTCCTAGAGGTGTCAGAGGAAAAGAAAAATGGAAGGCAGAAGTAGAAAATTCGAACTTATCAAAGAGGATGGAGTTCGAATTTTGCATCAAGGAATAGTGTTAGTCCATAAATAGAAGGATGTGAGAAGAAGGGAAGCAATTTTCGAAAATTAAGTAAAAGATTTTAAAAACATTTTGAAAAACCTTAATTGATTTTCGAAAATCAAGGGTGGAAAAGAAATCAAGTGATTTTTGAAAAAGATTTTGAAATTAGAAATTAAAAAGATATGATTGAAAATTATTTTGAAAAAGATGTGGTTAAGAAGATATGATTGATTTTTAAAAAGATGTGATTGAGAGGATATGATTTGAAAAACATTTAAAAAGATTTGATTTTGAAAATTAATGGCTTGGCTATCAAGAAAAGATATGATTCAAACATTAAACCTTTCTCAACAGAAAAGGCAACATACTTGAAATGTTGAATCAAATCATTAATTGATAGCAAGTATCTTTGAAAAAGGAAAGAAATTGATTTTGAAAACACATGATTGAAAAGATATGATTTGAAAAAGATTTGATTTTGAAAAATTTTGAAAACCTGAAAAAAATTTGCTTTGAAAACAGAATCTTCCCTCTTGTGCCATCCTGACATTAAACGCCCAGAATGGTGCACATTCTGGCGTTTAACGCCCAAAAATCTACCCTTTTGGGCGTTAAACGCCCAGCCAGGTACCATGGCTGGCGTTTAAACGCCAGTCTGTCTTCTTCACTGGGCATTTTTGAACGCCCAGCTTTTTCTGTGCAATTCCTCTGCAGTATGTTCTGAATCTTCAATTCTCTGTATTATTGACTTGAAAGGACACAAATTAAAAATATTTTTGGATTTTTAATAATAAGGGATAATCAAAATGCAACTAAAATCAAAAGAACAATGCATGCAAGACACCAAACTTAGCAGTTTGTATACTACTGACACTAATGAGAATGCATATGAGACACATGAACACTCAAGTCAAAAGAATTCAAAGATCAGAGTAAGAAATCATCAAGAATTACTTGAAGATCCTTAAGACACATGAATGAATGTATGCAATTGACACCAAACTTAAAATGAGACACTAGACTCAAACAAGAAATATTTTTGGGTTTTATGATTTTGTAAAATTTTTTGGATTTTTCGAAAATAAAGTGGAAAAAGGTATCAAAATTCTTAATGAGAATTCCAGGAATCATGCAATGTTTAGTCTAAGACTCCGGTCCAGGAATTAGACATGGCTTCACAGCCAGCCAAGCTTTCAAAGAAAGCTTCGGTCCAAAACACTAGATATGGCCAATGGCCAGCCAAGCCTTAGCAGATCACTGCTCCGATAGCAAGATTGATAGAAATCAACAAGCTCTTGTGATGATAAGTTGAAACCTCGGTCCAATGAAATTAGACATGGCTTCACAGCCAGCCAGACTTCAACAGCTCATCATGAAACACTAAAATTCATCTTCAAGAATTCTGAAAAAAATACATAATCTAAGCAACAAGATGAACCGTCAGTTGTCCATACTCGAACAATCCCCGGCAACGGCGCCAAAAACTTGGTATGCGAAATTGTGATCAATACTTTTCACAACTCAAATAATCCTCGGTGATGAAACCAAAAACTTGGTGTTCAATACCATGGCATAAACACAACTTCGCACAACTAACCAGCAAGTGTACTGGGTCGTCCAAGTAATAAACCTTACGCGAGTAAGGGTCGATCCCACAGAGATTGTTGGTATGAAGCAAGCTATGGTCACCTTGTAAATCTTAGTCAGGCAAACTCAAATGGGTATGGTGATATACGAATAAAACATAAAGATAAAGATAGAGATACTTATGTAATTCATTGGTAGGAATTTCAGATAAGCGTATGAAGATGCTTGTCCCTTCCGTCTCTCTACTTTCCTACTGTCTTCATCCAATCCTTCTTACTCCTTTCCATGGCAAGCTTAAGCAAGGGTTTCACCGTTGTTAGTGGCTACCTCCCATCCTCTCAGTGGAAATGTTCAACGCACCCTGTCACGGCACGGCTATCCATCTGTCGGTTCTCGATCAGGCCGGAATAGAATCCAGTGATTCTTTTCCGTCTGTCACTAACGCCCCGCCCTCAGGAGTTTGAAGCACGTCACAGTCATTCAATCATTGAATCCTACTCAGAATACCACAGACAAGGTTAGACCTTCCGGATTCTCTTGAATGCCGCCATCAGTTCTAGCCTATACCACGAAGACTCTGATCTCACGGAATGGCTGGCTTGTTTGTCAGGCGAGCACTCGGTTGTCAGGCGATCAACCATGCATTGTGTATCAGGAATCCAAGAGATATCCACCCAATCTAAGGTAGAACGGAGGTGGTTGTCAGTCACACGTTCATAGGTGAGAATGATGATGAGTGTCACGGATCATCACATTCATCAAGTTGAAGAACAAGTGGTATCTTAGAACAAGAACAAGCGGAATTGAATAGAAGAACGATAGTAATTGCATTAATACTCGAGGTACAGCAGAGCTCCACACCTTAATCTATGGTGTGTAGAAACTCCACCGTTGAAAATACATAAGTGATAAGGTCTAGGCATGGCCGAATGGCCAGCCTCCCAAAGAGGGTTCAATCATCAAAACATGATCAAAAGCTCTCCAGATATCTCAATACAATAGTAAAAGGTCCTACTTATAGAGAACTAGTAGCCTAGGGTTTACAGAGATGAGTAAATGACATAAAAATCCACTTCCGGGCCCACTTGGTGTGTGCTTGGGCTGAGCATTGAAGCATTTTCGTGTAGAGACTCTTCTTGGAGTTAAACGCCAGCTTTGGTGCCAGTTTGGGCGTTTAACTCCCATTCTTGTGCCAGTTCCGGCGTTTAACGCTGGAAATTCTGAGGGTGACTTTGAACGCCGGTTTGGGCCATCAAATCTTGGGCAAAGTATAGACTATCATATATTGCTGGAAAGCCCAGGATATCTACTTTCCAACGCCGTTGAGAGCGCGCCAATTGGGCTTCTGTAGCTCCAGAAAATCCGCTTCGAGTGCAGGGAGGTCAGAATCCAACAGCATCTGCAGTCCTTTTTAGTCTCTGAATCAGATTTTTGCTCAGGTCCCTCAATTTCAGCCAGAAAATACCTGAAATCACAGAAAAACACACAAACTCATAGTAAAGTCCAGAAAAGTGAATTTTAACTAAAAACTAATAAAAATATACTAAAAACTAACTAGATCATACCAAAAACATACTAAAAACAATGCCAAAAAGCGTACAAATTATCCGCTCATCAATATACTGTAGGAAGAATTCCAAATCCTGATTTTTAAGCCCTGTTTTCAATGTTGTTTTAAAAAAAATTATAAGCAATCACGCGTACGCGTCGATGCGTCAACGCAACCCCCATACTTTTCCAGAGAGTTGTGCGAAGCTGGCACTGGAACTGTGCGTTTAGCACAACTTCGGCCCACACGTACGCATCACGGTGAATTCTCTCCCTTCACGCGTTAGCATCGACGACGCATACGCGTCAATGCTTCTTTGTCCAAACACGCGCACGCGTTAGCGACACGTACGTGTGGATTTAAAGTCACTAATACCCCAGACGCGTGAGTCCTAACTAGTTGCGTCCCCTTCCACCCTCAACGTTCCATTTCTCTTCTCCCTCCAAACCCCACGAACCACCATAGCCACCACCCTCAAGCTTCTGCCAACCACCACTCCGTCGACCAAATTGCCACCGACCACCCTCATCTTTCCCCTCTCTCCTTCTTTTTCCTTTTTCTTCTTTTCTTTCCCTTCTCGGCCATTCATCTTCTCTGTCACCATCACAATTCTGCGGCTACACTTTCGTTGTCGGCGCCCCTTCTGACCGCCACTACTACCACTCTCTCTTCTCTTCTTTATTCAAGTTCACCACATTCCCTGATCCTCAAGTACTGTTCTTTGAGCCATCCTCTGTTCGGCTCCATACTGTTGTCACCACCGCGAGCCACCATATCCGTTTCTGTGGCGACATTGTTTGGCACTGCTCTTCTTCTCTCCTTTCCAGTTTCCATTTTTGCTTACTGAAACCCTTTTAGGTTCCCCTGTTCTTCCCCTTCCACATTTTTTTATTATTCTATTTGAGTAATTTAGTTAGTAGTGTTGAGTTTCTGTTTGATTAGGTTAGATTAGAATGCATGTGGTTAGAGAATCTAGCGTGGATATTGGATTTAGGTATAATTGCTTGCTATTCATGTTGTCTGAAATGGCTGATTTTAAACTGCTTTGTTAAATGATGATGATGTTGGTGTTCTGTGCTTTTACATGTTGCTATTTGACGCTGTTTGCTATTACTGGTTGAAAGTGATGCTCAATTTAGTTATTTGCTTCAGTTTCCATGAATCCTCATATTATGCTTATGGTTGGGTTATTTTGGATTCATGTAAGTTGTATGATTGATGCTATGCTAATTTTGTATATTGATGTCTGATCATATAATTTTCTTGTTCTTCATGCTGTTGACATATATTGGAATCCATATGAACTGAGTTTGTTGCTATTTTTTTATCCGGGAACGTCCAATTTACTGCCAGAATGCTGCCAAATTTTTTTAAATTGTCCTATTATTAACTTGCAACTTATGAATTGAACTTGGCATTCTTTGATTTGAGAACCGTTTTGGTTTACACCCAATTCAATCCATAAGTTGATTGGATAGGATTTTCGTTTTCATTTTGGTTCCCTTTCATGTGCATTGTGATTAATAGAATTAAGGAACAATTTGACGGATTTCTGTGTCAAATAGAACTTTGATTAACTATGTCAATACGAACCTTCTTTGTGTTTTCAACATTTCAGGTTTAAATAAAAAATCTTTACAGCTTCTTGGTTTAAGTTCAATTTTCACCTTATTTAACCAATGAAGCTATTTCCATAATTTACCATTTGATTTAAACCTGTTTCCTTTTGATTGAGGTTCTTACATTTATAATAATTGGTGCTTTCCACTGGTATAAACCTTTTAATTGAAATTGTTTTCAACCTTCTTTCGGTTACACCAAGTGCTTATCCCAATTCTTTCAACACCAATCTTTACAAATTTAGTGACCACAAACATTGTCAATGACTTGCATTCTTCTTTTGTGCTTTTGTGCATTTCATGTTTCATCATCAATTACTTGCATCATCCTCATGAATGTGAGTGTGCTTGTTTCCTATACTCTTTGAATTTCTCTTGGTTAAGTCAATAATTGTCATACCTTTAATCTTTAACCCAGTTTTCTAACTTTTGACTTAATTGACTCTTCTTTTTGGTTTTTCAAATTAACTTTTTGTTTTCTTTTGGGCATGACAATTGTGATTGCTTAACAAAAAAGCATTTTATTATCATTGCATGATTTCTTGGTTTGTGTTTCTGACTGATGTCTGAATTCTATTTTTCTTGCATTCTAAGATTTCATCTCTTTGACTCACTTCATGGATGTGTCTTAATATCCTTCTGTTGCCTATTTACTGTTCGTTGCTTATATCCTTGTTTTTGCACTCCTCTGCTTTGCTTAATATGTTGTATCCTGTGATTTCTGTTTTTAGGATGTCTGACAAAAGCAAGGGAAAAGTCAAGGTCACCTCCAGGAAAAGGAAGAGATCTCAATCATCCATTGATTCTGCGACCTCCGGTTATTCTCAGCAAGGAGAAGGCAAATCAGCTCCTGCCTCCTGCCGACTCAGAGAAGTTTGCTAATCTTTATTGTGAGCTCCGGTTTTCGCTCTTTTAGTGACAGAATCTCAACTTGGAGAAGAAGCTAGATATCCCCTCCGATTTGAGGCTGTTTACTGAGCCTCGAATTGTGGAGAGGGGCTAGTCTTTCTTGGATAGAGAGCTAGCTAGAGTGAACGAGTCTTGGGTCAGTGAGTTTTACGCAACTTCTTCAGAGCGACCCTTGACGCGGTTCACTTGAGAGGCAGACAGATTATGGTGACGGAGGCGGATATTGAGGAGGCCCTCCATTGTCAGCCCAAGGACAGTGACAAGGACGCTTTTCAGAGGGCTGAGGCGGAGATATAAAGCCTGACCTTTGACTATGATACACTGAAGAGTGTGGTTGTCCAGCCGAATGCCCCTTGGGAGATCGATGCTTCGAAATTAAACCCAAGGGGATGAGATTTTACTATTTGACGAAGGAGGCTAAGGTGTGGCAGTAGATACTTGCCCACTACATCATGCCTAGCACTTCAATGAAATCCCGGTTGACATGCTATTCCTGATTGGGTGCATCATTGAGGGGAAGGAGCTGTACTTTCCCCGGCTTATCAGGAAGTTCATGTAGCGAACCCATATCAGAGGCACACTCCCATTTCCTAGTTTGGTCATAGAGCTAGCTCACCAGGCTAGAGTACCATGGCTTCCAAATGATGAGTCACTACCAGCAGTCCCTGAAAAGGAGAAGGTTATTCCGTGGGGGACTTGGGTGAGTGACAGACCAGCGGCCCCGTGTAGAGCCACAGCAGCTGGGCCGTCCTCTTCTTCAGCTGCAGCTGGACCCTCCACAGCACCAGCCACATCTACCAGATCAGCACCACCACCCTAGCCGACTTACTGACTCGTACAACACCTCATAGAGCGCATGGATCAGAGTGAGCGTCGCCACATGCGACGTTATGAGCGCTTGAGTCAGATGCTGGCATCATTGTGTGCCGAAATGCCTTTCGACATCGATACTCCTTCCGACCAGTCTGAGGCGGAGAAGGAGGATCGGGAGGAACAGGCTCAGCAGGTAGAGGCACCTACACAGACTCAGGCTCCCACATAGACACTGCAGACTCCTATAGAGCCACAGCCGCAGTCAGATGCAGATGTTGACCCTCTCACCCAGTCTCAGTTGTAGCATCAAAGACGATGCTTTCTTCTAAGTGTGGGAGGTCACTGTCGTCGGAGGGATTTCTATTTTGGTGACCATTTCAAACATTCTTCCCTTATTTTGTCTTATTTTTAGTATTTGCACTTTTGGATTACTGTATATATTAGTTATTTTGGATACTTTTGTTTTACCTTGTTGCATTTTACACTTTGATTTGTATATATATCCTTAGATTTTTAGTTGAATTTGCATTTTTAGTTGATAGTATATTTAATTTGTTATATATATATCAACTAAAAATACAAATCCAACGAAAAATCTAAAGATATATATACAAACCAAAGTACAAAATGCAATAAGCTATAACAAAAGTATCCAAAACAACTAATATATACAATAATCCAAAAGTGCAACAAAATAAAGTACAAATACTAAAAATAAGACAATAAGGGAAGAATGTCTGAAATGGTCACCAAAATAGAATTCCCGCTGACGACGACGACTTCCCCACACTTAGAAGAAAGCATCGTCCTCGATGCTACACCTGAGACTGGTTGAGAGGGTCAACGTCTGCATTTGGCTGCAGCTATGGCTCCAGCTGTGGCTGTGGCTGTGGCTCCACAGGAATCTGCAGTGTCTCTGTGGGAGCCTGAGTCTATATAGGTGCCTCTGCCTGCTAAGTCTCCTTCTCCTGCTAAAGGAATCTACAAGGACACTTAGATAAATACATCGACGGCATTCAGAAGCGCACAACACATTCAGCCGACCACTCTTTTACCGGACAATTTTCTTGCAACAAGAAGAAAACTACTCATGCCCAACCTAATCAACCCTGAGGTGTCATCAATTGTATATTTGGGGGATTTGCTAGTGGTGGAATTACAAGCTCTGGTTGTAAGCGCACCTATCGAGTTGTGCTCTCCGTGGAAGGTACCATTAACAATCCTGAACCTCTTCTCAACGTCCCAAAAATGACGTTCAAACCATCCGACCTCAACACAAATGAGATCAACTTAAATGACCCAGTTGTTATCTCTATTCAATTGAGGAATCTAATAGTCCGTAAGGTGTTGCTAGATCTCGGAAGAAACGCCGATGTCCTCTTCTACTCTATATTTCATAAAATGAAGTTGAGCAATCACATACTGCAACCATTCATTGGAGACTTAGTGGGATTTTTCAGGTGAACGTGTACCAGTTTTAGGATCTGTGTGGTTACAAACTACACTGGGTGAGAATCTTTTAACCAAAACTTTAGATATTCAATACATTGTGGTTGATTGTTTTGTTCCTTATAACTTAATACTTGCCCATCTATATATATGCTATTATATGAGCTTTAGAACTGTCGTGGCACGTTGTTATCCTTTGCTTTACGACTAGAGTTAAAGTTTAGAGTGATAGGGTAATACAAAAGGCAGATGAATTATCAACTAAAGCATCAATGGATGGTAAAGAGTATGCATCTTTAGGACATGCTTTATTTAGATCAGTAAAGTCGACGCACATGCGCCATTTACTATTATGTTTCTTTACTATGACAACATTAGCTAACCATATTGTGAATCCGAATTCTCGAATGAAGTTGGCATCAATGAGCATTTTGGTCTCTTTCAAGAACACTTATTTCTTTTTCATTCCAAAATTGCACTTTTTTGTGCTATAGGTCGGATTAACAACATATATTTAATTTGTTATTGCTAATCATTTCAAATGGACCATCTCACTAGTCAACTGCACAAACTATTCCAACCATTAAACTACATGACTAGGCTAAGCTCCCCACCAAATTAATTCAAGAAAAAATTAGACCTTTGAATAAAATCCCATCTACATTCAAATTACAATATATTTAATCCTCCTACTCGATTCATTAGCCAACTCTTATCTCCTAATTCAATTAAAGGTAGAAGCCAAGAACTCAAAAGCGATCAACTCACCTATAGGCTTCAAATCAACACCACGACTCATTCTTCATTATTTTACCATCCCAAAACCGTAATGAAGCCAAACCCATTAAACTTAGACGCTATCCAGATAACCAAATCCAAACTTAATTACATAACTTGGAATATTTAACATAAGAATACCCAATTCATTAATAATCCTATGCTTACATTTATTTAAAATTCTCAGAAAAATTTTGACAGAACACCTTTAAAAATCGTTCTTATCCACCCTATAAGGGTTCCATCTAAATCTAACACCTCTCAACCCTTTCTCAAATTTTCAAGTACTAAAAAATTTCTCAAAATCAATATTCATGTTTTATTATCTTATTTATGCTTAAATTATTAAGTTTTCACACATATGGCAACACACAAGGATTCAAGTCCTAATCCAATCCACCTAGGAAGACTTTCAACATTGTTACTAATTAATTTTTATTATCTTTCAGTCTTTTCAACTCTAATAATCTATTTGAATATCCAACAATACAATTCCTAAGATTTTATTGACGGCCAAAAGTTTACTAAATTAAACCAATCAATCCTCATTAAGGAAAATAAAACCAAAGCCATTTATTAACTCAAATATAATATTTAAACTATAACTTTAAAGGGCATCCCATTTAGAAATTAGAAACACCCCCGTACCTTAATTTGTCAAAACTCGTAGGAATCGGAAACAAAGCCAAAAATAACAGTGTCAGCAACAGTGAACAGCAGCTTCGACTGGGACAAAATCGTAGCAGCTGAAGTAGAAAAGAGGCTGAAACAAAATTAAAACAGGAGAAACAAAATGGTGTCAGAGAAAGGGTGGAAGCAGTATAGATTAAGGGACTGAAGAATTCAGAGCAAAACAGGGGCAAGGGCGATGTTGTTGGCAAGTTTGTAAGCTCCGACATGTTTTTCGGGGAATAGGGGAGTGGCAAGGCTCGGCTACGACGAAGCAAATCAAAGTAGGAAGTGAAATAGGACCAGAACAGTGGTGTGGCAGATATGGCAAGCTTCAACGACGGCAATAGCAATGGATAGGACAGAACATGGGCTCGGACAGAGCAGGAGCAAGGCAGCGGTAACAGTGGCTCAATGACATCTCGGCATCGTCTTTCTTCAAGCTCGATGGCGACGGCAGCAGCAAGTAGGGCGACAGCCATGGCAGTGGCAGAGACCCCTCGTTCCCCGCATCTGTGTATGTGTTCTTGATGCGGTGGTAGCAACGGCAAGGGAAGCCCAGCACCCTCCTCCTTATCTTCTCGTTCCCTCTCTGTTCACACTCACATTTTCTTTTCTTTTTCTTCAGCTTGCATGTGTGGGTAAGGTTAGCTTAATACGTAGTGACGACAATTTAAGAATTTCAATGGTGTCAACATAAGAAAAAAATTACAGCAACCGTGCATTGTTGAAACTAAATGCCCAAGGCTTCTCTATTCACACTAAACGCACATGCCATGTTCCTCAAAACTACTATTTACCACCCATCATACTCTGGAGACAGTGTAATCTTGTGGCCAATTACGAGACACTATAAAAGATAATTGGAAAAACAACCGTTTGTACCTATGAACTTTACGACAAAAATACCCATTAAAAAAGGAAACTAACGTTGTATCCATCAAATATGGATTCCTTACAACAAAAGTATCCAAATCCTAAATTTATGTTGACTTTTTAATAAAATTCTAGAATTATCCCATCCTTTATCTTTAGTCTTTCCTCTCCTCTTTCCCAAATCTCAAACACCTCCATTGCCACTACCTTAACCATCTTCTATTCTCTACTACTCCACTAACCACCACTGCCGTCATCTTTCCACGCTGACGATGACAAAGACGACAACAAGGCAACCAGGCAATCCATCCGTTCCCACGTTACCACCTTCAACTGCAGCCATCCAAACTCCACGGCGATCCCAGCATCGCCTCAAGCCCATGCACCGATCACCTATACCTTGGCACAGTGGCAAGTTCAGAGTTTAGAGCCACCGGATTCAAGCTCGAGCAACGGCCGTTGCACAAAGATGCCGCAATGCCTCTCCGGCCAAAATCCCGTCTAATGCCGCCACAAGATGGAGAAGCTCCGGAAGGGAGACTGAACCGAGATCCAACGCGCAAGGTCCCTTCCTGTGGTGCGATTCAACTCCTCTTAGGTCCACTTCAAGCTCATGGACTCCATGGAAAAAGGTCCTATATTTACAACAGTACAAATTACAAATTTATTATATAATTAACAAAGTTAAACAAATCTCCTGTAACTAATAATTTATTTGTTTTTATCTATACCCAAATTGAACCAATTGAGTGTATTCATTGTTCAAATTCTCTCATAAATCTCCAATCATATCTATGTTAGGATACTTGTCAAGTCAGAGAATGACTCTTATAACCACAACGGCAATAGAGGTGCGTGGTGTTGACCGTGACGAAGATGACGCGAGGTTTGGGAAGTGGGGGAGAGAAAGGAGGAGAAGAATCCGGTTGGAGAGGTTGTGACGGTGATCAAGTTTCTTGGAAATGGGTTCATGAAGATGAAAATGCCGTCGTGGTAGCGGTGGTTAAGGTGGTTGGTAATGGAGGGATGTTAAAGTTTGAGTGGGAAAGAAGAGATGGTTGGGAGTTGATGTTAAAGATAATGGTGGGGTTAATTCTAGAATTTTATTTAAAAGTCAACATAAATTTAGGATTTGAGCACTTTTGTCGTACAGAGTCCATCTTTGATGGATACAACGTTAGTTTCTTTCTTTAATGTGTATTTTTGTCGGTGTTCATAAAGTTCATGGTACAAATGGTTGTTTTTCCAAGATAATTAATAAAGTTGAACGTGTAAGACCATGGGAAGTCAGAATCATACATGGAGGTGAACGGTGTAATGGTGTGAATTAGACATTCACTAAACAAAAACCCAGCGCCTTCCTTCCTTCAGGTGCTCACTCTTCCAAAACTCAAGCAGCATATTAGCAAAGCTTTTATTCTCAAAAGCTTAATAGATAAATGAAGCCACCAAACAATGCATGATCAAGAATTTTAGGCATTCAAAACAAAATCCTTTGGTTAACAATAAAAAACAGAAATGTACCCGGAAACAAAAATGTTGCACAAAATTAAACTCCAATGTGATGTTTAAGACTCCTCTTGCATTTTTTGCTTCTTAGACTTCTTTACTTTCCGGGCAGAGTCCAAGGATGATATTTTCCCATCGATAGCATCTTGCTTGAGTGTTGTTAGTTCTCCCTCACTTTCCCCCTTCTTTGCATTCCTACGAAGTTTTTGAAGATAAGTAAAGCACAAATATATATACCTTCAAAGGTATACAAATAAGTTAGAAAATACAAACCTGCTAGTATGGGAAATTAATTCAGAGTGCTTCTCCAACCAATGAATGCTGCCGGTGTGATCTGCCATCAAGGAGCCATAAATATGAAGTATTTCCTCATCAAAGCTGCAAAGTTTAATAATCAAGATTAATATGTGACGAGAAACTTAGCTTATAACCGTTTATGATGTAAACTTTATCCTCGTTCAGACGTTCATTTTAGAACTTTGTCAAACCAATAAATAGAAGTGCCTAGCATGTAAAATGGGATAGGATTAGATGCCAAGCATATATTTGTTGTAAAGCTCATGAGCTTAGTAAAGGACTTTACCTCTCAGACATCTTGAGAGATTGGAAAGCTATCCTTTATAGATAAATCTTTTGTTATGTTTTGTTTTTGTACAGGAGAACTCTTATCATAATTTCTATTATCTTTCTCATAATTTCGTCTTAATGAAATTCTTATTTTATCAAAAAGTAAATAAAATAAAAGAAGTACCAGCTCACAAAATATGCTAAATAATATCTACTAGAAAGAAAAGGATAAAAGTAGAGTTTGTTAATCTCATACTACCAATGAAGTGCAGAACCCTTTAAAACCAAATGCTGCACAACTATGAAAGCTATTTCTTTATTCAGATACAGGGATGCAGCTAAACAGTTAAAAGAGTTTGGCAAGTTACTACTCGTGCAAAAATATCTAGACACAGTGTTTCTTCAGTGCATCTATTTGGGTATGCAACAAAATCAGAAAACCATCGTACAAGATGGCTACTATAGTCTTTCCCTAACAGAAATATACTTCACCAGTTGGAATCTATAAGATTATACTAAAAGAAACAGAGGCACGGAGAGCGGACCAAATATACTAGCACAGTGTTCAAACGAATTCTTCTGGACTCTAGATTGAATATATAGTCACATTTGAAATAAACTAACAACATGTTTACCTCTTGACTGAAAACCGTATCATATTTCCAACCTTGATAGTATGTCTCTTGTGAGATTTGCTTGCATACACATCTTGCTCATGTTTCTATAAGAAACGACACAGTACATACATAGACCACATCAGTTCTAGTAATTATGAATACAATCAGATTTAATGGACAACAACTACTAAACATCGTGGCAGATACTCACAGTTTTGTACACGAATTCTTCCCTAATGTCTTTCTCTGTTATAATCGCAGAAGAAAATCCGAGCACGACAACATGAATGGACTCTTGTGAAAGCTTAACAACCTTCCCCTCTGAAAGCAACAGTAAAGAACATAACAACAAATAAGCAAATACACAAAACATTGTACACTATTGGTTTCTGTTTACATTTCCTCCCATTTTGCTATTTCCAAAATTTTGCTAAAATAAAAGAGAACGAATTCTCAAAAGAAACAAGCTTCAGATTCTGTTTCCAGAAACAATTCTCACAAAAAAATCATTAGTGGTTAGAAAATTAAAATTGCTCCTATTACATTTTGTCACATAATTCTGAACCCTATAAATTTAACAAGATATCTGGCTATGAAGCATTTTCCTTGTGAAAACAAGAACCAAACTGTAAACAAGTTCATTCATCGATTTCATCATTCATAAAACAAAACCTAAAAGAAGGAGTTGAGTTAACCTAAAAGCATATCAGGCTTTGGAGAAAAAAGCAACAAATCCAGGCTAAGCGGAACACCGAAATAAGGAATAACACCAGAAAGAATCTTGGCCTTCTTGTTATCCAGGGAATTGATGTCGTAAGCTAAGACAACACCATCCAAGGCTTCGCTGAACGTGAAGAGCAAGGAGCTGAGCTCACGAAGAATGGCTTCGGAAACGTCTCTACTCTTGGAAGGATGAAGGTAAGCAGTTAAATTAGCGTTTGAGAGCTTCAAACCCTCCATTGGGAGAATGGTCAATCAGTTAGTTAGTTGAAACAACTAGTGTCTAGTCAACGCGGCTGGGCAGAGCAGAACTGAAAATTAAAAACAGATACAGAGGCGGGGAGATGCAGACAAACTGGTGGCGAGAGGCAAGACAGCACGACCGTGAGAGACGAAGGCGAGGAGAGGAGTTCTGGGCAAGGGACGCGGCGGGCAGGCACTGGAGACTAGGGGTGGCAAACGGGCCTAAACCCGCCGGGCCGGCCCACGTAACCCGCCAAAAAAGGCGGGCTGGGCTGGAAAATCGGGACCGCCAAATAGCAAAAGCCCGCCTAACCCGCACCGCTTAAATCGCGGGTTTTGGCGGGCTTTGGCGGGGCGGAGCGGGCTTCCCCGCCGGGCTAAGGTTTTTTTTAGTGAGGGGTATTTTTGTAATTTTTTCCTAAAACCTAACTTCCCTCAATCTAACTTACAAGAGTATGAAGATAAAAATTGAGTGTTTTGAATTATGTTTATGTTATTTTGGAGACAATATTTATAATTATGTTTTGGATTATGTTTATTTTGCTTTGAAGAGAATATTTATACTTATATTTTGAATGAAAATTTGGTTTATAATTATATTTATTAGATATTTATAATTACAAAGACTTTAATGTTTGTAAATATAAAAAATATAATTTTTTATGCCATTAGAAATTATAAATTTATTAATATGGTTGTGAAATTATATATATTACTTAGTAGTTAATAAAAAAAAAAGAGGAGCTTTGGCGGGCTTAGCCCGCCAGCCCGCAGTTAGGCGGGGCGGGCTAGGATTCTAGGACCGCCTAATTAGGCGGGGCGGGGCGGGCCAGCCCGCCAAAGGGCGGGTTTCTGGCGGGGCGGGGCGGGCTTCCCCGCTTGCCACCCCTACTGGAGACTGGCTCAGGAGGGAGGCAATCCAAGTTAAAGACAGAAGGGAAAGGTACTCGGGTTTTGGGTTAATTTTGCAATTTAGTTGCTGAGTTTTTTAATTTTGATATGGAAGTTACGATTGCATATAACAGCCTTATAGGGAAATTGGATGTATCACCGAGTTGTGATGACGGCATAACTGAAATCGGACGGACCGATTTAGAAGTCTAAAATCGGACGGATCGATTTTTAGTAATCGGAGAGAAGCAAATCGGTGGGTCCGATTTGCTGCACCATGCCAGATGGCGTGCATGCAAGCTATTCCTCCGTCGGTTTGGTTGAAAGGAAGCAAGTTAATATCCCAACTTCATAACTTGGTTAAAAAATTTTGATATGGAAATAAAATGAGTGATATACTTTAACATGGTAATTGTTGGTATTTTTTAAAATTGTGGGAGTACACAAATCGGACCCTCCAATTTGTGTTTAAAAGTTGAAAAAAATTCAGAGTACACAAATCGGAGGGTCCGATTTGTGTTAAAAAAAATTAAAAAAACTCAAAGTACACAGCTCGGACCATGCGAGTTCTTTGGTCATGAAATTTTACTTCACAAATCGCATGGTCCGATTTGCAGCTGATAGAATTTGAAATCTGAAACGTGGAATTCGGACCCTCCGTTTTTCTTGTTCTGGGTAATTCACAACTCGCAAGGTCCGAGTTCTGCTTCCTCTAATCCCACAACGAGGTGAAGCACCCCTCCTCCCCATACGCGAGTCTAACACGTTCTTTACTTCCATATTCAAATTAATTAGTGTCATAACTTCATAACTTCACCTTTCCTTTCACTCTCGTCTCTTTTTCTCTCTCTTTGTTCCTCATCACTCTCATTTTTTTTCCTCTGTGTTCCCCAATCCCACTACCATTGTTGGACCACTAGAAACACCAGAAAAATTTGGAAAAATGCCCAAAAGAAAAAAAATAAAAAATATAAATCAACTAGAGCTTCATATAGCTAATTATTTTGGACATACTAATTATGTAAATTTCTATTTTTTAATATTTTAATTTAATAATTAAATAATAATAGTAATAAAATTTTACTGTTTTTAATAACAATATATATTATTATAGCACTAAGTAGAGATTAATAATATATATATGTATATGGTTATTGTTAATGATATATATGTATGATATGATATGGTTATGATTACTGTTAGATATTAGACATAGAAATTAAACTTAAGTTAATTAGTTAGTTAGTGTTTATTCCTTTAAAGCTTTCACAATAGATAATAAATGTTAGGTTTTTATTTGATTTGAATTTATTGAATAATATATTGAAATGAAATGAAGATCTGTATATAAATTTAAAATTTAAAATTTAATTTCTTTTATTATTATTATTATTATTATTATTATTATTATTATTATTATTATTATTATTATTATTATCCGTGGAGTAACAGTAATGAAAAATTTTATTATTTTTATATTATTATTATTATTATTATTATTATTATTATTATTATTATTATTATTATTATCCGTGGAGGTTAATGAAAAATTTTATTATTATTATTATTATTATTATTATTATTATTATTATTATTATTATTATTATTATTATTATTATTATTATTATTATCCGTGAATAATTGTAATTAATTATTAGCATGATTATTATTATTATTAACGATATTACTATTATTATTATCGATATTGTCCATAGGTAATGTTAATTATTATTATTATTATTATTATTAACTGAGTATAATTTAGACAAATAATTAGGCATATTTATTAATTTGTATGTTTATAAATGTATGTATGTTTGATAGGCAGATTATATCATTGTAAGTAGGGACATGTAAGAGAAATTATATTATTGTTAATATACTTATTATGCTGGAATTCGTAAAGGAACTGTGATTTTGTAAGGTTCACGCTTGTTGGTATGTGATCATTTGAAGTCGTCTGATTCGTACAACTAAATTGTTGAGGCTCACTTACGGGAGACGGGTTTCTATTATGTTTCTCAAATTGGGATAATTCAGTGTCAGTCAGCAATGATAAATGCTCTGATTGAGAGATGGCGTCCTGAGACGCACACATTTCATTTTCTAGTTGGTGAGTGTGCGGTGACATTGGAGGATGTGGCAATGATTCTCAGTCTCCCGACAAATGGTCTTCCAGTTACAGGACCAACCATGAGTTCTTTTGAGGCGATGGAAGCTGAGTGCTTGCACCATTTTGGAGTTGCGCCAACGATAAAAGAATGTAGAAGAAGTTTTATAAAGCTGACTTGGTTTAGGCGTTTGAAAGAACGCATAGTGTTGACTGATGATTTCACATTCAGATGTATGTAAAGTGTCACATAATGTTGTTGTTTGGTACTATTTTGTTTGGAGATAAGTCTGGTGCAGCAGTGCACTGAAAATTTCTGCCGTTGCTCCGTAACTTCTCGGGGATCATACAGTTTAGTTGGGGTTCGGCATGCCTTGCGCACTTGTATAGATCATTGTGTAGGGCAACTCGTGTCGACTGCAAGGAGATGGACAGTCCTTTGACACTTTTGCTTACATGGGCTTGGATCCGGTTACCATTTCTTGCGCCGATTCTTGGCAACCCCCGATTATTTCTGATTGCAAATAGGTAAAATGGATTGATGTATGAATTGACACAAGCACTAGAATAGTTAATGAATTGCTGTATGAGTTGACAGAAGCAGTATGAATTGATGTATGAATTGACGAAAACAAGTTAATTAAGAATTTGTATTAATGCAGGTGGCAAAACTGGGAGCGTGAAAACTATGGTTACCGGTATCATTCCGTTCCCCACTATAGGAGGTTGTTAGATGATATGCAAGAAGACATGTATGTCATTAAAAAATATTTCATGCATTTGTTTTGTCAATGAATTTATAGTTGTTTAATCATCTGATACTGTCGGTGTGTCCAGTTTGTTTGGCAGGCTTATGGCATTGGACACGTTGGTCCAGACCTGATTCCCTTAGACATCCGTCATAATTCTGTTAGTTGGAGTGCCAGGGTGCCGCTTATATCATTCGAATGCGTCGAGTGGCATGCAACTAATAGAGTCAGGAGGCAATTTGGCTTGAATCAGGGTGTCCCTAATCAGCCGCGGGATCTAGGTGCATCACATGGTGAAGTACTAACTGGGCCTAAAAATCAAGATTGGGCAAATACGCACTCTTTCTGGGTGATGCAGTGGACCAACCGGTACAGTCACATTCTAGTTGATGAAATCGGTCCTCCACATTATTCCTTGGACACTTACATGCATTGGTACCGAGGAGCTTTCAGTGATCACTTGCAATTGTCTGACTTTGTAGCACAAGAGAATCCAGAAGGGCCCCCGGTTGATATTCAAGAGAATCAACAGGAACAACCAGCGCCACAGCCACGTCCACCTTCACCCCCCGTCACCTCCACCGCCACAGGCACAGCAGGATGTTGAGTATTTTGCTCCATATGTTCCTCACACGCAACCGTCTGATTATCTTTCACCGTCAGTACCTATACATCAGCAGTATTGGGGTGGTCCACAGTTTGAGACAAGGGAGCAAGGATCGTTCTCCCAGCTACTTGGTTTCATGGGTAGTTCAGGAGTAGGTCACTCATATTCAGGTAACTATGCAGACATCCCCGCCGACCACTGGGCACGTTCGGGTGGTGTTACTCAACCTAGGAGGTCATTGGATTTGAGACCTCGGGATCGCACTTCCTCTGATAATTTTGGAGCCAGAATGTCTGTTGATTCGAGTAGGAGTGCTGAAGCCGCGGGAGGAATTATACAGAGTCGAAACCAGGGGCGTATTCCGATGAGTCTAATTCAGGAGAGTAATATGGGAGTTGATGATGACACTGATGACTATCTAGTAGACCATCCGGAGAGTGATGGAAACCATGATGATGAGGATGATGAGGATGATGAGGATGAGGACGAGGATGACGATGAAGATGATTCCGAGGATGATGATGAGGACGATGACGTCGCTGATGATCCGGCCGACCAAGCTGATGAAGACCGCGCTGACAATCCAACGGCTAGTGCAGGTAACGTAAAATTTTGATTATATATTCTTATATTTGATTAGTTCCAGTCTCCATGGGTTATACATTGATGCTGAATTTATATTTGATTAGTTCCACTCATTGTATGTATTGTATTTTGATAGGTACAGCCACAAGTGAAAAAGAAAAAGGCTACAATCTTAGAGAAGATCCGCCACGTCGGAGTGCTAGTCGGTATACCCCTCCCCATTTAACAAGCTTGCCAAGAAGTGCAAAAAGTTATGCACAGGTTTAAAGTGGACAGCGAGAAAATGATGTGTTTCATGTTGTTAATTAAGATTTATGGGTTGGTTGTATTACTTAGGGTGTTGTTACTATTTAATTTTGATTGTGTATAAAATTAGGGACATTGTATTACTTAGTTTAGTTAGTTTGCTGTTAGTATTTAGTATTGCTGTTTTTGGATTGGTTCTATTACTTACATTGTTGTTACTTTGATTGATGTTATTTTGCTATTTTAATTAGGTTGTAATGATCGATATTTTTATTCATACTGCTACGACTATTATAGATATTTTTATTTTATTTTTTATATTTAAATAACTATTATTTTAATTTTCAATAATTTATTAATTAATTTATATTTATTATACTATTATAGAAATAAAATTAAAAATTAAATACATATTTTCAAAAATATATTAACAATCTTTGTTTATGTACGCATGAGTCGCTTAATCGGACGGACCCACCGGTTCATTCACAAATTTCCACGCACTAGAAATCGCTGCCACCGATTTCTCAGCAGCTGATTCACCTTGCAGCAAATCGGTGGGTCCGATTTAGTCTCCTAAGGATCAAAATTTTTTGCTGACCCACAAATCCCTGGGACCGATTTGTGGTTTTTTGCTGACCCACAAATCCCTGGAACCGATTTGTAGTCTCCTGGATTCGAGTAGCAACAAATCGGTGCGTCCGATTTTATGAAACATATACAAACCAACCCAAAATCGGTCAGTCCGATTAGACTCCCTTTCCCTCAGAAATAAATCGGACGGTCCAATTTCATCCCCCACCTAACTTCAGCTTTCCGCCGTCACAGCCTTGTATAACACCCACAACCTCCATAACGCTGCGTTACTCACATTCCGTTATCATATCGAAAAAAAATAGCATTTACTTGCATATGTTACTAATTAGTTCCCATCTTGAAGATTTATAATAAATTAATATATGAAATATAAATAAATACGCAAGAACATAAGAACATAAAGTTTAAAATGTCATGTGTTCCGAGACTTACCTAAAACTGGATGACTGGACTTGGATCAAGGGCCCAAACGGTGAGGAATATAGATTCCGACTTGGTTGGCACCTGGGAGCTTCCGTCCGAGATGATTTGTATGTGTGTTGATGAATAAGGTTGGTACTTGCAATGATACTCCGATGCCTAAGTCAGTAAGGGGTTAAGCAGATTTATAGAATATTGGAACTTAGGTTTACCTGAGTGTGTTAGTGTTTTTATAGGTGATAATCCAATAACCACCGTTAGTGTAGTTCTACTTCTGATGGTGGATAACAGTCCCTTTATCTTAGGGTTATTAGGATATCTCTTCTAGAAGTGGATGAGAGATTTAAGGAGGCAGTTATTTACTTGAATAAATGTTATCTGCCAGCTATTGTCGAATTCGACCTCTTTGGAAAGGTCGGGTAAACGGTGAAGGCCAATACTTTGACTTGGGCCTTTTTGTATTGATTGGACTTGACCATTGTGTTGGGGTAGGGTATGAACAGTACCCCTACTTGAGTTTGATCTTTTTGCTAAGGGATTGGATTCAAGTATTGTTGGAGTTCGAAGACACAGAAGTCGATCTTTTCCAATCACTTCGGAAACCGACATGATTTTTGAATCATCAATCGTTGCATCTTATCAACTGTCGCGTCCGTTTGGGTTCTACATTTACACGTGGGGGCAGTTACATTGGTAACGACGCGTTTCTTTAATGACTGCGTCGTTTTATTGTTATGACCTTGGTACGTTATAAATACTTTTCCCTCTTCTTTCTTTATTTTCTTTCGTCTACTCTTCGAAGTTTCTTTTCCCTATTCTTCCATTTTCTTACTCAAAACTCCTTTTGATTTTCGTTCGTGGGTGCTCTGCTTCGGCTACTGAAATTTCTTCTTTTTGCGACTCTACAAAGAAGGTTAGCTTTCCTTCGTTGCTCTTGTCGTATTTTCTTTATTTCCACTTTGGTATACTGTACGCCAAAAGAGGAGTTTTGGGTATATCTTTGATTCATTTTTGTTGTTAATAGTGAGAAACTTTGAGATTTTTGTGTTTTTCTTTTATAAAAGTCGTTTCTTTTACCGCTGCTGACTGTTTTCTTTATCTACCTTTAAAGAGCTGTCTTGTCTTGGAACTCTGTTTGATGGTTTCTTTTTCTTTGTGCCAATGTAGGTTTTATCAACTTTACATACATTCCCTATTTTTGAAAATGTCTTCCCGTGTTCCTTAGGCTTTGTTGCGATTGGTAGATTCTTCCGTCCTATCTGAAGATCCCCTAGTAGATGATGTTTTTATAACCGAACTTAGGAAGCACCAAAGGATTTGTAGTCTTGACGATGATGAGCCCAAATATGAATTAGTGACCCCGGATCCTGAGCACCGGGTTTGTTGTGGGAGGGTTGCTGATTTGATTCTCATTTTATCTTTATGTACGACTGCCTGTTCACCCGTCTAGGGGTTACCTTTCCTTTCTCCGACTTTGAGGTGGAGGTGTTGTCTCATTGTAGAGTAGGCCACACCCAGCTTCATCCCAACTCTTGGGGTTTCATCAAGATCTACTAACTTGTCAGTCGAGAACTGGATTTTCCGATTTCTTTAAAGATCTTTTTCTATCTCTTTCATTTGACAAAATCATTTAGTGCTTTGAATAACAAACAACAGTGGGTATCCTTCCGAGCTATTCAAGGCTGGAAGGTATTTTTCATCTTTGATAAATTCTTTCATGATTTCAAAAACTTTTTCTTCAAGATCCAGGTTATAGAGGGCCATCACCTTTTTTTTCTAAACGACAATAATAAGCCCCGATTTCCCCTATACTGGTTGGAGACCTCCCCTGTAGAGAAATATGGTCTAGCCGAATTGGACAAGGTAGAGGAGGTTGACGGAGGAAAAATGTCGGTAAAGATTTTAACAAAAATATCACGTTGCAAGTATAGTTCTAAACCGACAATTAAACCTCAATCAACATTTAAATTGTTTGTCACTTAAGCAAACCCAATAAAATTAACCAAAGTATTTAAACCTCGGGTCGTCTCTCAAGGAATTGCAGGGAAGTGTATTTATTATTGGTTATGAACTAGCATATTTTTGGGTTTCGTAATAAGAAACACAAAAGTAAAAATGGCAAGAAAATTAAGTAATAACTACAAAAGGCTCTTAGTAAGGAAAAAGAATTAGAAGTCCTATCCTTATTATCATTATCAATTGTGATTGTATATGTGAATTGCCTTCACTTAGTCAACCTCTAACCAATGGAGGAAAGTCAAGTGCATATAATCAACCTGAGTTCACAAGTCCTATTCAACTCATAGTGAGAGACTAGATTTAGTGAAGTTCAAGCTAACCGGAAATCTTCAATTACCATTCAACAAAAGAGTTTTGATAACTCAAGAGTCTTTAATTAATCAATCCAAGTTAAGAACATAAAAATTTATTTTAAAATCCAACCAAGCATTTTATCAAATACTTGGAAGGCATAAAATAATAACATAAAAAATTAACAAGGAATATTAAATCTAAACAACCAATTGCAAGCATCAATGACTAACAACTAAAGTGAGTAACAATAAAAATGGAAATTGCATTAAAAGGAATCAAACATAACAAGAGCTTATAAACATAAAGATGGTGAAAAAGGGAAATTAACAAGAGAAGAAGATGAACTAAAGTGCTTAAACAAATAAAAGTGAGACAAAAACTAAATTAAAGGAAGATTGAACCTGAACCTAAAGAGACATTGAAAGAAGAAATCCTAAACCTAGAGAGAGGAGAGAGTCTCTCTCTCTAGAAATCTACATCTAAACCTAAAATTATGTGAATGAATATTGAATGATTGAATCCTTTTTCCAGCTCCACTCTACAGCCTCTAATTAGTATTTTCGGGCCTAAAACTGGGTCAAAAGCAGCCCATAAATCTCCCCCAGCAAGTTCTGTTAAGTGCATCATGTGACGCTCTATCACGCGTACGCGTCAGCCACGCGTACGCATCTCTGAACAAATCCCTTGTCATGCGTACGCGTCGCTTGCCTTTTGCACTGGTCACGCGTACGCATCGTCCACGCGTGCGCGTCACTACCAGATTATCAAAACCTCAATTTCTTGTGTTCCTTCTACTTTTGCATGCTTCTTTTCTATCCTCTAAGCCATTCCTGCCCTGGAAAACTTTAAATCACTTAACACACATGTCACAGCATCGAATGGTAATAAGAGAGGATTAAAATTAGCAAATTTAAGGCCAAAGAAGCATGTTTTCAATCATAGCACACAATGAAGAAAAATGTAAAACATGCGAATTATATGAATAAGTGTATGAATAATTGATAAAATCCACTCAATTCAATACAAAATAAACCGCAAAATAGTGGTTTATCAGAGGCCGTTGTTGAGTTCTTCTGAGAGGCTTGGGGCGGGCTCCAAACCTGGATACCAAGAAATTCCTCCTAGGCTCCCAGAGTTTTGTGCGGACCCAGCTAGGTAGTTTTTTGTCTCTTTGTTGCCATTTCTGATATCTTCCGATTTGTATATATTTATCTGATGTAAAACCCAGTTAATTAATGACTAATTAACCCGCAAATTAAAATATATTCTAGGAAATGAGAAAATGAGGTTTTTATGGTTTAATTTGATAGAGAAATTTAAAACAAGAATTTTGACCCCAATTTTAAAGAAATCGGCTCAAGATTGGGCTGAATGGGCCAAACTGGACCAACCGGACCCAAGTTGGGTCTAAGGCCCAGCCAAGCCTCTCTTAATTAAGAGAGCTTAGCTCTCTTTCTTCCCAAAACAACACACACACACTGAACACATAAAGGAAAAGGGGGGAAAAGCTTAAAACCCTTGTTCCAACTTCCATTAATCGCAACTTTTGATCTGAAGCTCCGATTGACGGACCGTTTGTAGCCACACGACCTCAGCGTTGAGCTCTAAAAAACCCACACAATCAATCTTGAGGTAAGCCATGTTTTCTTCTTCAAATTCCCAGCCCTTAGTTTCGAATTTCATGGGCAAAAATATTGAAATTTTGAGCTCCTTTGTATTATAGGATCAAATTAACTTGAGAGGAAGACTTGTTCTTGCCTTCTGGGTCTTTGGGTAAGGTAAGAGATCTCAAATCCTAGTGAAAATGTTGAATTTGAGGTATTGGGTATTGAGTTATTGTGTTTTGGTGTGATATTGTGGCTTAGGCATTATATATATGTGTATTGGAGCTTGATTGGTGGTTTTGAGAAGGTTGAAAAGGAGTCTTGTGCTAGGAAATCTGATTTTGGGAGCTTTGGGACATTGGAAGTTGAGGAAAAAGTAAAAATCGAAGTGTTCCGGGTGGAACGAGAATTGGCCAAGGTATAGTTTTGGTTTCCTGTATCTAGAATGTAATGTGGTTGTGAAAATATAGGCTAGTGACCCAAGGATAGGGTTTTGGAATGTTGATATAGTTGTTGGATATTTTGGATTGAGATAAATATGTATGAATGATGGTTGAAATGATTGTGAGTGGTTGTAATGGTTAGTGAAACATGTAATGTTGTATGTGATATGGATTAATATATTTGATTGATGATAGTTGTTGAGGCTCCTGTTGATGAGCTTGATTTGAAGAGTGATATTGATGTGTGTGTGTATATATATATATATATATATATATATATATATATATATATATATATGCAGTATGATATATGCAAGAGCAAGAAAGTAAATATGAAGTTAGATGCGGCGGTAGTCCGCACGCATATGCAGGTTAGATATGTAGTTAGATGTGGCGGTAGTCCGCACACATATGCAGTTGCAAAAATGTAAATATGGAAACACTAAAATGAAGAACTGAATAAAAGATTTTTATTGAATGTATTGAAAAGGGAGAAGAGGGAAGAAGAGCTGGAGAGCTTACAAGGGGAACTCTCAGAGCGTCTCTCACTAACTTCTCTCTATGTTTCTGTAAAATGAAAAAGGTGCCTTACAATGAAAGCGTGGCCTCCTTTTATAATTGAGAAAATTACTGTTTCTACAGTGCCGGTTATGTTAACCGGTACTATTGGTACAGTACAAGTTGATACATTTTTGTTTTTTGTAAATTTGGCTTAAGATCTAATCTTCTCCTAGATTGATTCCAAAGCAATCGTCTTCATTTTGATTGTAATCACTTGATGATTCTTCTGAGGGAGTAGGATCATCTTTGTGTTTTTTGTCTTCATCGATCATCTGCATGATTTGTTGAAGGTGTCTTGCTAAGGTTTCTTTTGATTGGGCCCCTACAAGGGCTGCTGCAATTTGGGCTTTTTGGTTGAGGAATACTGATTCTTCATGGTCGAATGGTTTGGTGAACTTGGGGTGCTCTTTGAACCAGTTTCGAACTTTTTCTGGATGAGCCATGGCGGCATCAAACTAAGACCACCATTTTACAAAGGCATTTCTTTGAAACATAGGTGGTGCTTTTGGATGTTCTTGTTTGCCGTACCTGTACTGCCATGAGAATACCCAGGCCAGGGAGAAAACAGAGAAAAATTGAAGATCTACAGGAATGCTTGTTTTCTGTTGGTCAAATTTTTTGGTGAAAATTTTGAACCCATCATCGGCAGGTGGGGGCAAGATTTCTGGTAGAGGACCAAAGTAATCCCACCATTGGGAGAACCAATTTGGGAATTGATAATTGGTATTTTTCTTGAAATAGATGAGCCAAGAATGTCTGTTCTGATTATTTTGTAACCAAAATACTCTTGTCCAGGCATCCACATAATCCCAATAAGAATATCCTATCGGGTCATAAGGATTAGAGAATTTTTTTGTATTGTTTGGGTTTTTACCAAATTGATTAGGGGTGAGTACTTTTAAAATTTGAATGGTTGAATGAGTTATGTTGGTGGCATCTTTAGGATCTTTGTAATGTTTTATTGAGACGGAATCTGAATCCACTAATATGAATTCATAAAACTGTTTGGTTTTGTTTAAGGCTGTTGGTCTAAAATGGAATCCTGGTGGAAAAACTTTAGGAATAACTTTAAAAGGTGATTTTTCCCAAAACTCAGGTTCCATTAGAAGGACAGATGAGAACTTGTTTTTTGAAATGTATGTGGTTGGTTGTTTTGATTGAGTCTTGACATGCTGGGTTTGGTTTGATTGAAGTGGCATGGTTTGGGCAATTGTTTTTCCTTTTGGATCATTGCAAATGGTTTTTTGAGTTGCCATCTGTGAGATAAGTTTGGTAAGGTCTATTTTATCTTCATCTGAGCTGTCACATATGTCAGCCCAGGATTTTTTATGGAGTTTTGTAAGGCCTGCATCTTGTAAGGCCAACAAGGTTTGGATTGGGAAGGCATAATCTGCCTTTGTTTGTTTGGCTGTTTGACTACTTGGGGGTTGAGTCGATGACTCAACTACATTTTTTGTGATCTGAGTAGATGACCCAGTCGGCTCTTGGGTTATAGGGGAAGGTTGTTGGGTAGATGACCCAGTTGGGGTACTTGACCCAGATCTCTTGGTTGGCCCAGGAAGGGCTAGGCGAATACCTCTGCCTCTTACCGAGGCTAATGTTGCCTTTTTAGGCATCTTTTCCTTGATTATCTCCCTGCAAATATTCACGTGTGAGAAAGTCAGGGAGAGAGTTTGAGTTACCCTTGATATGCTCAATGTTGAAATCAAAGACACTTAAAATTGCTTGCCATCTGGCAAAAATTTGTTTTGATGCAAGATTTTTCACATCATTTTGTAAGACATCTTTGGCTGATTTGCAATCAACTCGAACTAAAAATTTTTGATTGAGTAAGTCGGATTGAAATTTTGTGATGCATAAAACAATGGCTAAAATTTCTTTTTTGATTGTGGAATATTTTTGTTGAGTAGAATTCCAGTGTTTGGATGTAAATGCAATAATACATTCTTTATCATGCAGTTTTTGTTTTAAAATACCACCGTATCCTAAATCTGATGCATCAGTTTCTACTATTTTGAATGCATGAGGAATGGGCAGGTAAAGACATGGAAGATTGCGGACTTTAGTTTTAAGAAATCTGATAATATCCGAATGTTTGTCTGTCCAAGGTGGGGGATTTTTCTTAAGCCTTTCATGAAGGGGCTTAAGGAGATTGTTCAGATTCGGGATGAAATCTGAAACATAATTGAGACATCCTAGGAACCTCTGGAGTTGAGGTTTATCGAGGATATAATCTGGAAACTTTTCTGCAAACAAGATTGATCTTTCAATAGGAGTTATTGTTCCTTGGAAAATTATGTGACCAAGAAATCGGATTTTTGTTTGAAAAAGAACAATTTTTGGTTTAGAAACAGCAAGTCCATTTTTTTGGATGATGTACATAAAAGTTTTAACATGTTTGAAATGTTCATCCAGAGTCTGGGAAAAAATTAAGACATCATCAATATAAACGATTGCAAAGTTTGAGTATGGGTTGAAAATATCATTCATGATTTTCTGAAATTCGGAAGGGGCATTTTTCAGACCAAAAGGCATTACATTCCATTCATATTGTCCGAATGGAACGGTAAAAGCTGTTTTATATCGGTCTGATTCAGTGATTTGGATTTGCCAAAAGCCCGATTTCATATCAAATTTTGAAAAAATATTTGCTGAGTTTAATCTATTAAGCAAATCCTTTTTTGTTTGGGATGGGTGATGTGTGGAAAACGATCCAACACAAAACTCACCGGCAAGTGTACCGGGTCGCATCAAGTAATAATAACTCACATGAGTGAGGTCGATCCCACAGGGATTGAAGGATTGAGCAATTTTAGTGTAGTGGGTGATTTAGTCAAGCGAATCAAGTTTTGGTTGAGTGATTTGTGTTTAACAAGAAGTAAATGACAGTAAATGTAAAGGGGGAAGGGAAAAGTGCAGTAAATTGAAGAACAGGATTGTAAAATTGCAGAATCTTAAAGAGCAAGAAAGTAAATGACTGAAACTTAAAGTGCAAGAAACTTAAATTGCAGTAACTTAAATGGCAAGAAAGATAAATGGCTTGAATATAAAAGGGAATTGAGGAATGGGATTGCAAGATCTAAACAAAGAAGAAGTAAATTGCAACAATTAAGAAAGCTAGAATTAAATCAGAAGCAATAAGCATTCAAACAGAACTGAAATAAAATGTAGCAGAGGTTCACAGAAGAACCAAAAGTAAAATTGGGTCTCAGGTCTCAAGAAACTAGGTAGCAGAGCCTAGATCTCTATTTGCCTTCCTAGATCCAAAGTAACTAAGCAATTGACAGAAAATTAAAGAAGAAGTAATAGAAGAACAAAATTGGAATTGAATTATGCAGAAAACAAGGTGCAAAGAGCTTGAATGGGAATTGGGACAGAATTTCCCCAATTTCACACACCCAAAACTCAGAAACAGAAGAGTAGAATTGCCCAAGGGAAATGAGGAAGGAGATCAGTCAATTCTCCCTTGATCCTCTTAGTGCTCGGACAAGTCTCTCAAGAAAGCTCAAAGAAAATGAAATTCAAAAGCTAAGACAAGAGTAAGTCAAAAGGTAAAAATTCAAAAGAAGGTAAAAAGGTCCTAATTACATCAAACTAGCTTCTATATATACACTTTCTATTCTTGGATTTTGGGATTTGGATGGGCATTTGATTTGGTGAAGAAATGAATTAAAATGGGAATTTAATTTAAATTTTCGGCCCATGAGATTCACTCCCAGGAGGCTGCCCTGCCCTTGTGGAGGGCAGGGCATTGATGCTTGGTGCTAGCAATTGGTGCGGCCATGGTGCGAGTTGGTGCAGCGTGGTGCGAGTCTGGCGCGAGTTTGGTGCGCCCTTGGTGCGCCAGAGGCTGCCCTGCCCGCGCCAAGGGCAGGGCAGAAAAGTTGGTGCTGCCAGGGTTGAAAATTGGTGCGCCAGGAAGAAAATTGGTGTGCCAGGATGCGCGTTGGTGCGTGGGACGCTGCCCTGCCTGCGCCAAGGGCAGGGCAGGAAGAGTTTGATGCGCCAGGGACGTTGGTGCGCGCGGTTGGTGCTGCCAGGAACAAAACTTGGTGCGTGCGTTTTGCTTCTTGGTGCGCCACTTCAAATGCTGCCCTGCCCGCGCCAAGGGCAGGGCAGAGTTGCCATAATGCACGCCCGTGTTCGAACCTGGGCGGATACACACGCTTCATTAATTTTCTTGATTTCTTGGCACGGCAATGGGTCTTAGAGCTTGGCTTCCTCATGGTTCTTTGTTCGAACCTTGTGGCATGCATGGGTGATATTTTTTTTGTTGAATTTCTTCCTTGTAGAGCCCGATTCTGCCTTCCACAAGGGCGGGGCAGAGTTTGCTTTCTCTTGGTCCCAAGGCACCATTTTGTGCTCTGCCCTTGTAGTGGGCAGGGCAGAGTTGCCTATTCTTGTTTGGTTCTCTATGTTGCTCTCCTAGAGGGTATTCTGCCCTTGTGGAGGGCAATGTTGCTTCCCCCATTAGTTGCGGCACGCTTCTCTCCTCTTTGGCCACGCTTTCCTTTTCTTGTGTTACGCTTCTTAGGCCACGCTTTTCATTTTCTTTTCTTTTCTTCACCTACAATAAACCAAACAACCACTCAAAGTATCACTAAATTCAAGAGGCTTATAAATCAATTAAAATTCAATCAAAATTAGCTTAAACCTCATGATTTAACATTAATTTCATGGTGGTTGCTTGATTTAGAGAAGTTATGCATTTTCACTCCAAATCACTTACTTAGGATGCAAGAAAGTGCATAAATGCTAACAAAACAAGTGAAATTAGCTTAAAAAAATGGGTATATGATGACTTGTCATCACAACACCAAACTTAAATCTTGCTTGTCCCCAAGCAAGCATCAAAACTAAGAGTAAATGAAATGAATAAGAAAAGAATGCATATCCTTATTATGCAGATAGCAGAACTTGATCTATGGGGCATTTATGCAGACAATGACAACTCATTTATTGTTGCTGCTGCATAATACACATTTTGCATCAAAGGGTTGCTAAACTTGCTGTTATAAGACTCACCTTTTGATTACTCCCTTGCTAACTCTTCTTGGCTTATAATGCTTTAACAAGCTTATTATTCTTTTAGAGGTTGGATGTCAAATGCTGCAGCATAGCCTTTGGCTTTATTTTCTTTTCTTTTGCTCAACATCTTTCCACCACAGACACATGGCTCACTAATTCTTCCTAGGATCATTGATGCCCAGCATCTCTTTGGATCACTAAGTGCTTTGTATCTAAGTTGCTCTTTATTATGGATTTTCAATTGGCCATCCCAAATCAGTTGATCTAAGTGACCGGGTTTCAAAATACCCCTTAGAATTTACTCATCCAAGCAGATCTCAGTACAAGAACACCACAGGCATTTATCCTAAGGTTCAAACCATTGGTGTCCAACCTTTATTCTTTGTTTTTCTTGCCGTTTTGGCTTTTTCCTTCCTTTTTCTTTCTGTTTTTGTTACCAAGGGTTGTTTCATTCTTGATAAAAGTCTTTGTAACAGCAAGCCAACTCACAATTGGATGAGAATGATATTATGCAACAATTATTTCATGAGTCATGCATTTAATCTAACACATATGCCACCACCAACTTCCATTCATACTTATGCAACATTGGATATTTTACTTTTCAATTCAAACCAAACTCTTTTATTTAAGCATATGGGAAACAAAGCAATTTTCAAGCTAAGTGATGGATACAAGCATTTTGCAGACTTATCATTTTTCTAGCTAATTATTAACTAACTAAAATGAAAAGCAAAGAACAGAAAATGCATAAAGTAAAAGAAATAAATGATGGAGGCATATCATGTTTCAGACATGCATCTCCTTATTAGAGACATGAAAGAGGAAGTATGAAAGAACTTTGCCACCTTCTAATGGTCATGGCTGCCGCTTGATTCTCCCTTCTTCTTCTTTCTCTTCCCTGTCTTGGAGTAGTCTCGGATCTCTTCACTAGGACATCTTCTAGCCCAAACAGAATCTATGAGTCCTTTGAGCCCAAAATTTTCCAATGTGTTAAAGGTTGACTCAGTGTATTGACGAGATTTTGCTTGTTGCTTGGCTAAGAATTCAGGGCATTGCTCAAATGGCTTGATCTCAGGATTGAGTGTTGGCAAATTGTGGGTCAAGTACTCCAACCTTGCTTGCATGTTTTCATCATACTCCATTCTTTGTATGTGTCTAACTTCACCTATGGTATGATGAACATTCTTCCATTGATACAGGTTGTGACTATATTCCTCTGCTTTAGCTTGACTAAAATACAGCTTATCATATGATTCTTTGAATTCTTTGTATTGCTCTTTTTGCCTTTCAAGAATCTGTGCTTGAAATTCTTGCTGCTGAGTCATCATTTGTTGCTGCCATCTTTCTTGTTTTTCCTCCATTTGATGCTGCCAAGCTTCTCGTTCTTCTTTTTCTTTCAAGAATTGCTCCATGAATTCAGGATGGGGCTCTAGATATTTCTCTCGGCCCTCTTGATTTTGGCCTTGTTCGGCCTGCATAAGTTGGTTTTGACCTTGTTGAGCCTGCATGAGCTGCTGAGATAATTCATCAATTGATCTTTGCAATTGGCTCATATCTATGGCATCATAAGCTTGATTTCGTCCTTCCTCTCTTTGTGCTCTTCTTTGTCTAGGAGCTACTACTCCTTCTTGATCTTCTTCTTCATTAATTCCCTCCATGCTCTTCTTGGTGATTCCTTTTCCTACTTTCACTTTTGTTGTGTCCTCATCTTCAAAGATTACATTAGCTCTGTTACATAGCCTTTGGATGGTGCTTGGATGTCCAAGACCTTTTGACTTGCTTGTGCTATCGGCCATTTCTTGAATACTGTCGGCTATGAGTTGTGCAACATTGATCTCACCTCCATGCAAGATGCAGTGTGTCAATAGTGCTCGTTTGATTGTGACCCAAGAGGCATTTCCAGTAGGAAGGATAGATCTCCTCACTATTTCAAACCATCCTTTAGCCACAGGAGTAAGATTTGTCCTCCTTATGTGACTTGGAATCCCCTTTGAATCTCTTTCCCAATCTGTATTTTCCATGCATATCCCTTGCAGGATCTCATCAGGATTATTTTCCCGTTGCAATCTATCCTCATAACTAAGCTCTGGATAGGTTATGGTTCTCAACTTGAGAGCTCTTGTGATGGCAGCTGGGCTAAAACTCACTTCAACCCCTCTGACATAGCTTGTGTAAGGAGAACTATTTTTGTTTTCTTTGGCAGCATTTGCATAGAACTCCCTAATCATTACTGCACTGATGTCAGTCAGAGGAGCACACAAGAGTTCCCACCTTCTTTCTCTAGTAATTTGCCTCATGATGGGGTATTCTCCTTCCCTCAAATCAAGGCCTTTCTCATAGATGACATTCTTTCCCTCCATGAACCTATGATATCTCCCTTCATAGAATTGGGATCTAAACTTTCTTGCATCAAATGGTGGAGGTTCGATTTCCATGGGCTCTTTTCCCGGCCTTCTTTTTGAGCTTGAGGAGGCCATTGAAAATTAAAGTGAAAAGAAAGAGGAAGTAAGAGTAGAAGAAATATGTGTTGTGTTTGGGGTGAACTTTGGTTCGGTTTTGATGTGTGAGGTAAGGGAATTATGTTGGCTTTGGAAGTGGAATAGAGTGTGGTTTCATATGAAAGTGGCTTGAATGGGAATGTGTATGCCGTGTTGGTGCAACGGCTATATATAGGCCATGTTTCCAAACTTTTCAACAAAACCACAATGAATGAATGAAGAAGGAACCGTTTGTGTTCATGAAGGGCTGAGATTGATTTGCTCATTCAAAGAATGCATGAGATGGACGGCTTGCATGCATGGTTGAGGCTTGACGAGGATTCTCCTCCCATTGGCTGCATGCACTTCGGTGTCCAATGTTGCATGCATGCAAATTTTGTTCCCCATGAGCACGTTCTCCCAGGCACATGTGACCTCCCTCACATAGCTCCTCCTAGCCGTGGCCCCTCCTTGTGTTTGTCTTAACCTTTTTCTCCTGCATAAATCAAAACAGCAAGCTTAGAGTATGATATAACCGTGACAACTTATTTGCAATAATAAAATAGATTATTTTGGTTTGTTTAATAGTTATTAAAATTTTTTTGTGATCAATTGTGTCCCTAAATAAAATGTTAAAAGTTGGTGAACACCAAACTTATCTTTTATTAAGGGGATGGCTTAACAATGCAAACCGTTCTCACAATTGATGCATTTTTAAAACAAATTGATGTATGATCCCTTATCTGTATGGTTTTGAGTCCATGCTTGGAAAATGATCCTCTGAACCTTGTTGCATATGCGGACACCAAACTTAGTGTTTGGTCACATGCTTTATCAAAAGACTTATGCATATGCTCTAAAAGACAATCCTCTTCTTTGAACAATGAACTTGGGTGTGCCTTAAGGTACACCAAACTTAGAAGTTTGCCATGTGCTTCAAAATGACATATGCATTTACCAGGCATGAAAATTCAAAACCATATTTAGAAGAATCATAGCTTATTAAATAAAAGAGAAGACAGAAATCTTAAACCATGGGTTGCCTCCCATGAAGCGCTCTTTTATTGTCATTAGCTTGACATTGACCTCCCTTTAAGGTGGTTGATGTTGGTGATGTCTCAATTTGTCACCTCTCACTGTCAGCTTTCTCTGTGTGCTTTGATGCTCAATTTCCATATGCTCAAGAGAAAGAATTTGGTTGACAGTGTAATAATCTTCTGCTCCCTGCTGTTGGTATATTAATTGCACCTTATCACCCTTAGAGAATCCTTCAGTTGGGATTTTCTTGTTCTTCCACCCTTTGTGTGAATAGATGTTCCTCCTCTTTCAGCTGGATGATCTGTTTGGATGAGGTGAATTTGGCTAAAAATTTGGTGACCAAATCATCCCAACTAGTGATACTTCCATGGGGAAACGTTTCAAACCATTGTGCAGCTTCACCCTTCAATGAGAAAGGAAATAACAGAATCTTATAAGTGTCACGATCTGAACCATCGGTTCTGACTGCATTACAGGTCTTTAGAAAAGTGGATATGTGCTGCTGAGGATCTTCCGATGGACTTCCGTCAAAAGAACAATTGTTCTTGATGAGTGTAATGAGGGGTGGCTTCATGTCATGATCTCCTTTGTCTATAGGGACTTGATTTCCTGTGATATGCAAACAATCAGGATGACCAAACAACAACACGCTTGAGAATTAGATACAGTTATTTGAGATAATTTGTTAGTGAGTTAATAGAGGCAATTTCTCAAACAGTTAGTGTGTTAGTTGGAATTAGAATAACAGAAAAGAAAAATGCTTAATCTAGACCTCCACTTCACTTAATCATTGTCAATCTATTTCAATCCCCAGCAACGGCGCCAAAAACTTGATGTGTGGAAAACGATCCAACACAAAACTCACCGGCAAGTGTACCGGGTCGCATCAAGTAATAATAACTCACATGAGTGAGGTCGATCCCACAGGGATTGAAGGATTGAGCAATTTTAGTGTAGTGGGTGATTTAGTCAAGCGAATCAAGTTTTGGTTGAGTGATTTGTGTTTAACAAGAAGTAAATGACAGTAAATGTAAAGGGGGAAGGGAAAAGTGCAGTAAATTGAAGAACAGGATTGTAAAATTGCAGAATCTTAAAGAGCAAGAAAGTAAATGACTGAAACTTAAAGTGCAAGAAACTTAAATTGCAGTAACTTAAATGGCAAGAAAGATAAATGGCTTGAATATAAAAGGGAATTGAGGAATGGGATTGCAAGATCTAAACAAAGAAGAAGTAAATTGCAACAATTAAGAAAGCTAGAATTAAATCAGAAGCAATAAGCATTCAAACAGAACTGAAATAAAATGTAGCAGAGGTTCACAGAAGAACCAAAAGTAAAATTGGGTCTCAGGTCTCAAGAAACTAGGTAGCAGAGCCTAGATCTCTATTTGCCTTCCTAGATCCAAAGTAACTAAGCAATTGACAGAAAATTAAAGAAGAAGTAATAGAAGAACAGAATTGGAATTGAATTATGCAGAAAACAAGGTGCAAAGAGCTTGAATGGGAATTGGGATAGAATTTCCCCAATTTCACACACCCAAAACTCAGAAACAGAAGAGTAGAATTGCCCAAGGGAAATGAGGAAGGAGATCAGTCAATTCTCCCTTGATCCTCTTAGTGCTCGGACAAGTCTCTCAAGAAAGCTCAAAGAAAATGAAATTCAAAAGCTAAGACAAGAGTAAGTCAAAAGGTAAAAATTCAAAAGAAGGTAAAAAGGTCCTAATTACATCAAACTAGCTTCTATATATACACTTTCTATTCTTGGATTTTGGGATTTGGATGGGCTTTTGATTTGGTGAAGAAATGAATTAAAATGGGAATTTAATTTAAATTTTCGGCCCATGAGATTCACTCCCAGGAGGCTTCCCTGCCCTTGTGGAGGGCAGGGCAGAAAATTGATGCTTGGTGCTAGCAATTGGTGCGGCCATGGTGCGAGTTGGTGCAGCGTGGTGCGAGTCTGGCGCGAGTTTGGTGCGCCCTTGGTGCGCCAGAGGCTGCCCTGCCCGCGCCAAGGGCAGGGCAGAAAAGTTGGTGCTGCCAGGGTTGAAAATTGGTGCGCCAGGAAGAAAATTGGTGCGCCAGGATGCGCGTTGGTGCGTGGGACGCTGCCCTGCCCGCGCCAAGGGCAGGGTAGGAAGAGTTTGATGCGCCAGGGACGTTGGTGCGCGCGGTTGGTGCTGCCAGGAACAAAACTTGGTGCGTGCGTTTTGCTTCTTGGTGCGCCACTTCAAATGCTGCCCTGCCCGCGCCAAGGGCAGGGCAGAGTTGCCATATTGCACGCCCGTGTTCGAACCTGGGCGGATACACACGCTTCATTAATTTTCTTGATTTCTTGGCACGACAATGGGTCTTAGAGCTTGGCTTCCTCATGGTTCTTTGTTCGAACCTTGTGGCATGCATGGGTGATATTTTTTTTGTTGAATTTCTTCCTTGTAGAGCCCGATTCTGCCTTCCACAAGGGCAGGGCAGAGTTTGCTTTCTCTTGGTCCCAAGGCACCATTTTGTGCTCTGCCCTTGTAGTGGGCAGGGCAGAGTTGCCTATTCTTGTTTGGTTCTCTATGTTGCTCTCCTAGAGGGCATTCTGCCCTTGTGGAGGGCAATGTTGTTTCCCCCATTAGTTGCGGCACGCTTCTCTCCTCTTTGGCCACGCTTTCCTTTTCTTGTGTTACGCTTCTTAGGCCACGCTTTTCATTTTCTTTTCTTTTCTTCACCTACAATAAACCAAACAACCACTCAAAGTATCACTAAATTCAAGAGGCTTATAAATCAATTAAAATTCAATCAAAATTAGCTTAAACCTCATGATTTAACATTAATTTCATGGTGGTTGCTTGATTTAGAGAAGTTATGCATTTTCACTCCAAATCACTTACTTAGGATGCAAGAAAGTGCATAAATGCTAACAAAACAAGTGAAATTAGCTTAAAAAAATGGGTATATGATGACTTGTCATCAATGGGGTAACGAATCCACTGTAAAGCTTGATTCAAAGGTTTGTAATTGATAACAAGCCTAGGAGTTCCTCTTTCAATTTCAGCTTGTTTATTAACATAAAAAGCAGAGCAAGACCAAGGACTTTTGCTAGGACGGATTAATCTTTTATCCAAGAGATCATTAATTTCTTGTTGACAATGCTGCAAAAGCTGCTCATTCATTTGAATGGGACGAGCTTTTGTAGGGATTTTTGATTCTTTGAAATCCTTTTCATATGGAAGATCAACTATGTGTTCTTTCCTATCCCAGAAAGCATGAGGCAAATCAGAACAAATAGATTTTTCAATTTGATTTAAAAGATTTTTTATTTTTTCTTGAATCTTTGGTTGCGAAAGCTGTGATTCAAGGGTTTTGAAAGAGATTTCTTCTTTTAGAAAACAAATCTGTTTGGTTTTGGATTCAATTAGGTTTAGAGATCTTTGCTTTGGTGAGTCAAGAAACTCAAAGAAAGTTACTTGTCCTCCTACAAAAGAGGTAAGTCCAGGAAAATCTGCCAGGTATGGAAACAATAGATTTATGAAAGGTGTCCCTAAAACTACATCATTTTTTATATCTTTTGCTATGATGAAATCGGTGGAAATTCTGATATTTCCCTTTTCAATAAAGACATTGGTTATTTTAAAATTGATACTTAGCCTTTCACCCGTTATTGAGCAAAGGCGTTCAGTAGTTTTTTTGAAATATTTTGTGGGGACCAGACCTTCCCTAATACAATTTGAATCTGCACCTGAATCAAAGAGTGCAATAGTGTCAAAAACAAAATCTTTAACGACAATTCGGATATTAACACGATGCTTCATAAAGGAGAATACATTTATTATTCTCAAAATTTGTTTTACGTCATTGTCGTTAGAAATTTTATTTTCTTGTTCCTTAGAGCACTCAGTTTGGTTTAAAAGAGAACCAAGATCCTCATCACCAGATTCTTCTTCTTGTACTAATTGCGAGAGAATAAGATGATGATCGTTTTGGTTTCTTTTGATTTCCTGGATTTCTCTCTTAAGATTGTTAACCTCAGTTTGGAGGTCCTGAATGGTTATGGGACGAATAACTTGTTTTTCTAATTTTTTGAAAATAGGTTTGACATCATATTTATTGTTAAGAACCAAATTTTTGGGTTTTTTCTCCTTTTGTAAAGATCTTTTTAGTTTCAAAAGAAAGTCTTTCTTTTGTTCTGGATTGTCAATAGCCTCGATAGCATCAAATAAGAGATCTTGATCTTTGGATAAAACATTAATTTGCCTGATATCAGAATCTGAGGATGACTCAACATCATCAACTTGGATATTGTTGATATTATCATCAGAAGATTCTGGTCCAGAGTTGTCATCTGAACTCTCAATCATAAGATTATTAATCTGTTCCTCAATCTGAGGATCAAGGTTCAGATTATTAATCTTTCCTTTTAACCGACAATATTTGCTAATATGTCCTGGTTTTTTACATGTGTAACAAATAATGGGATTTTTCTGAGGATACTTTTGAAAATTCTTTTGGAAACCTATTTCATTTTTAGGTTTTTGAAAACCCTTTTTGAATCTTCTAAAATTCTTTTCAGGGTTAGATTTAAAAACTTTTCGGTTGGAAGGTCTTTTAGATTTCCTCGGATGACAAGCAGGAAGACCAAATTGTTCACAGAAAGTTCCCAAATCGATACGATTTTGAGTTTTCTCACGAGCAAGTTGCCTTTGAATTTTATCATCTTGACAAATCTTTAGGGCAACCTTTTGGATAAAAGAAATGAGTTGGCCATAACTTAACTCATCATAGGGTATTATTCCGTCAGGGGTTAAGCTACGAATTTTGTCCCTTACTTTATCTCCAAGGGATTTGGGGAGTCCAGCAAGGAATTTTTCTTTCCAGAAAGGTTGTTGACTGTCTTCTTTGGTATAAACCCTAGTAAGAAAGGTGTCTTTATACCATCGGAAGTCAGACAAAGTTTTGCATCTGAGATTGGAAAGCAGCTCAGCAGAACGGTCTTTCCAAAGAGATGGATCACCAATAAAGTGGCTTGCTATGGTAAAAATTAAGGTATTGACAGCATCGGGGATAGGTTCCCCGTCGTTACCAATGATGGGTTCGTTCTGGTCGTTGACTTTTATCGCAGAAAAGATTGAGTGTTTTTGGTTATCGGAAAGGTAGTTATCCCACCATCCCTTCAGCTGGCCACTAAAACCAGAAACAATAACATTGGCTATAGCTTCTTCAGAGGTGTCATGGGCTGCTTGATAGGCTGTGCCTACCATTGTCATGTGCTGGAGCATACTCATGATATTATATTCCGTTTTGTCATCTATATTCCATTCATAGACATTATTGGCATTGAAGCTAACAAAACCTAGTTCTCTTTCTTCGAGAGCTAGATCTGGAGCGGATACACGATTATAACCATACGTAGAGGGTTTAGTTAAACCCTTCCACTTGGTTAGGGAGTTGGTCAAAATGGGGCTGATCTTGAGGGATGATTTGCCAGAATCATCACTTTGCTCAGAGCAAGATTCATTGGATTCAAGGCCAAGGGCATTAATAGCTTTAGATGCACGTGTTTGAATACGAGAAGTAGATTCACCCAAGTTTGTAGGAGTTTCAGGGATAGTAGTAAAACGGTTCAAAAGTTGGTCAATCTTTTGAATAACTTCCGAATCACTGGATTGTTGTTTTAAAATGGAGGTTTTAAGACTTTGCTTAGCCTTGCTACTTATTTTGAAAGGTTTAAAAAGGGGCTTCTCAATACCTTTAGAAGTTGATGCTTCAGAAACATTTTTCAAGGAGAAAGTAGATCCTGAAGATGAAAGGTTGTCACCCAAGCATTGTAAAAATTTGTTGGTATAATTTGATTGTTCAATAAGATTTTTAATATCTTTAGGGGCGATAGCTTCATCCACATTCTTTGTTTTAAAGGGAGAGGCCATAACAGGATTATGTCCTTCCGTATTTGAGATAATAAAAGCTCCTTTTGGAGGAAACTCAGATCTAACTAAGTTCCCATCTTTGACTTTCCAAGTTGAAATAACATTTGCTGAAAATGAAGTTTGTTTATTTTTAAAAGGATACTCAATGTTGTTTTTTATGGAATAAGCATGAAACCATTCAAAAAAAGGAATATGCAATCTAACATCATTTAAAAATTTGTAATATTTTTCTTTGAATGATGAGATTTGAGAAGCTGTATAAGTACTTAAATACCATTCTCTTTGGAGGTCATACTCTTTAGAGTTAAGGTTTTTGAGTAAGGCTTCTCTGTTTATAATAAATTCCATATTATTCATTTACCATTCAAAGAAGAATATGTTGGAGATTGATGGGATGGAATAGAAGATTCAACTTCAAATTCTACATCACCATCATCTTCTTGGTAAACTCCTTGAGAAATGCTTGAATTGTTTTGTAATCCGGAAATATGTATTTCAGAATTGGCTGGTCTCGATATTTTTGAAAATTGAGATTGGGAAGTTACTGAAAAAGATCTTCTTGCTGAAGCAAAATCATTTGATGTTCCTGCTTCAGATCTAGAAGAAAAAGAGTTTCGTCTATCAAAGAAAATCTCTACTTTCCCTGATTCATCTTGTTTTACTTCTCGTAAAAGAGGTGCTTGTCTAGGTTGCGTTGGAATGGCTCGGTCAATTGACCATGATTGAGGGAGGTCAATTTCATCCCATCTTATGAGCCTTGGGATCATAACGTTGGCCTTTGTCATGTTTGTGACAAACAAAGTGGTTTCACGATCTTGGGACTTAAGAAGGACTCTAGAGTTACAAGTGTTCATGACCTTGTATTGAATCCTATAGATTAAAGCGGCTGGAATGGAACCTTCTTTCATGTTAAGACCATGAATTCGAATGTTTAGGAAAAGAGAGTCAAGAATGTTAAGATCTAACAGACTGACTGTCTTGTTTGGGAAGCAGTTGAAGTAAACTGGACCATGTCCTAGACTTGTTTCAACTGTTCCGATTAAGGAGTCTTGGAAGTCATTGTGTCTAATGTCTCTAAGACACATGAGGATAGAGGCATTCAAACCTTCTCGGATGAGTGGTTTGACTGCAACTTGGACACACCCTATGTGAAGATATCTGTAGTGGCGGGCATGTTCTCTAACTGATTGTTTAGTCAGAAGATGGAATTCCTCACTGGAATCGGGTCCTAGAGGAATATTATTTTCAGCGGTTTTGATGATATAATTAGATTTTCTCTTGTTATCATCAGGGACATATAACTCATCTTGAGGGATTTTGGGTATTTCCCAATTGTCAATGGCTTGATTGATATCTTCGAAGCAGACTTCTTCTTCAAAGATATTGTGTTTGGGGGAAAGTTCCTCAGGACGAGTAACTTTCTCAGTGAGAGGATTGGAAGAGGAATGGATCGGAGAGGAGGAAGAAGAGGACGGTGAAGAAAAGGAAAGGCGTCTAGAGAGAGAGCGAAAGAGTTTAGACATGATTACATAAAATCTGATATCATGGCCCTCCTTTGGTTCAGAGAGAACATATATATTATCACTAAACTATCACTCAAATTTTTGAATCTGGGTTTTTAACTCTTTTTTTTTAATAATCCTTTAAATCTATAGCCACCAGGAGTTCTTACGTTTGAACCATTATCACTTTTGGGGACATCATCAAGTTAGCCTTACTGCCCGAAATCCAGGGTCTTACTGCTATAGTCCCTTTGAGTGATAAGGTTAAACGGCCTGTACTTCCAGATTTAAAGTATTGTTTCTTATGTACAAAATGAACAGTAAATAAGAATATGAACAACAGTAAATAAGAACATGAACAGTAAAATCCCAGATCCATGAATTTCAGAGAGAGTTTAATGATAATATGTATATTCCTACTTCCCCATCAGGCTCTGATGGGGAAGTAGGAATATATATATATATATATATATATATATATATATATATATATATATGGTAATTGATGAATTGAATATTTGTTTGGGGACTAAGATATGAAATGTTGATTATGATGTGAGATTTGTTAAATTGAGATTTGGCTAAATATGGTGGAATCAGTGGGTTGATGATTGAATGAGGTTTGGAAATGATTGATTTTGGAAGGGTGAGTTTTGACTAGTTTTAAATGAGAATTGGAAGTGTATGTTTTAAGATTTGGGAGTTTATAAGTTTTGGTAAAAATGAAATTTTGATGAACTTCAATGAATCATATCTTGAGCTATTGTTTTCGGAATTTGATGATTTTTATATCAATTAAAAGATAATTTCATAAGCTTTAAAATGATTTAAATTTGATGGAAATCTGAATTTTGTGGAAGGAGATATGATCGTGGAAATTTGGGCAAAAAATCCGAATTCTGCAAATTATGCAGAATTTTGAGATTTTTGGTTTGTGTGCGCACACATAGCCCTGTGCGCACGCACACCCGTGGGATTTTTGAGCCTGTGCGCACACACAGTCTTGTGCGTACGCACACGTGGGGATAGGACTACTGATGGGAGCTCTACCACGCCCTGTGCGCACACACAACCAACGAAGGTTTTCGAGCTGTGCGTACGCATAGACCTGTGCGCATGCAAACGTTGGGAATGGCATTCGATTGATGCCACTAGCACACCTTATGCGCGTACTCAACCCTGAAAATTTAACTTTCTGTGTGTATGCACAAGTCTGTGTGCACGCACACTTTCTAAAAATGCTTCTGGGCGTGCGCACGCACACCCCTGTGCGTACGCACGCAACCCTGTTGTTTTCTAAAGCTGGTGTTTTCAAGTCTTCTACATTCCCAACAAGCTTGTAACCTTTCGAGATGTTATTTCACACTTATAAACCCTCAATTTCATCCCTTAAATGTTAAATTGATATAGGATACCTAGTGAACGAGAGTAAGCTACGGAAGAGGGTAACTTGTGGATGAAGAAAGGGGATGTTATGATGAGTTGTGATGAAAAATGATGATATGAGTTGTGGAGGAGGATGGTGGAGTGCTGTGTATGCTATGGGTCGAATGGCTGAGTATGATATGAGTCGAATTCTGTGTGCGATGATGATTTATGGCAAAGTATGAATTATGATTTTAAGCCGGATGGTTGAGTTGAATATTAATGTATGGCTGAGATTGAATGCATATATGTTGAATTAAATTATTGATGTTTGTGATTGTTGCACTCCACCTATCTGAGATGCGAGTTTCCCTGGGTAAAAGCAGTGGCTAGCCACCACGTGCTCCAGGTGGAGACTCGATACTCTGCTGACCCTATGTCGTAAGTGTGGCCAGACACTGTGAAAGTTCCGGATGAGCTCGCCCCCATAAATATACACTAGTGAGGGTGTTGGATATATATTATGTTTATGTTATGAGATAACTCGAGTTGGGGATGCACGACAGAGGGACAGTCCAATGGTTATTAGCTACCAGGACTTGTCGGGCTGGCTTTGTAACCGACAGATGAGACTCATCAGCCACTAGGACAGGCATGCATCATATGCATTATATGTTATTAGTTTGGATTACCTAATTGATTGCATTATTACTTGCTAATTACTTAATTGTCTTATCTGCTTCCTACTTGTGCATTTCTTTGTTTGATATACTTGTGTTTGCATCTCAATAACTGTTGGCAGTTGAGAGGTTCACAGGATTTGGAAAGGGGATATTTAGTTAGCCTGGAGATCCTTAAGTTAGTCGCCTATTTTCACTTTTCTCATGGCTTAGTTGTATTTATACGCTATGATTATAAATGGAAGTTTTAGGATTGCCTTTGGCTTTCCCAAGACATTACATGTTAGATATTTGGGCACCGTTACCATGCTGAGAACCTCCAGTTCCATGCAGATTTTGTGGTTTTCAGATGCAGGATGATGAGCGGGTAATTTATACGCTTTTTGGCATTGTTTTTACATAGTTTTTAGTATGTTTTGGTTACTTTTTATTATATTTTTATTAGTTTTTATGCAAAAATCACATTTCTGGACTTTACTATGAGTTTTTGTATTTTTCTATATTTTCAGGTATTTTCTGGCTGAAATTGAGGGACCTGAGCAAAAATATGATTCAGAGGCGAGAAAGGACTGCAGATGCTGTTGGATTCTGACCTCTCTGCACTCAAATGCGTTTTTATTGAGCTACAAAAGTCCAATGGGAACGCTCTTCATTGGGCTGGAAAGCTAACATCTTGGGCTTTCCAACAATGTATAATAGTCTATACTTTGCTCAAGATTTGATGGCTCAAATTGGCGTTAAAACGCCCACCAAAGACCCTTTTCTGGCGTAAAACGCCGGAACTGGCACCAGAACTAGAGTTAAACGCCCAAACTGGCATCCAAGCTGGCGTTTAACTCCAGAAAAGGCCTATGCACGTGTAAAGCTCAATGCTCAGCCCAAGCACACACCAAGTGGGCACCGGAAATGGATTTCTGCACTATCTGCGCTTAGTTACTTATTTTCTGTAATCCCTAGTAACTAGTTTAGTATAAATAGCACTTTTTACTATTGTATTTCATCTTTGGATCATATTCCAATCTTTTTATCAAATTTATGCTTGGCTGGTCTCACGGCCATGCCTTGGCTATTTTCTCTTATGTATTTTCTAACGGTGGAGTTTCTACACCTCATAGATTAAGGTGCGGAGCTCTGCTGTTCTTCATGAATTAATGCAAGTACTATTGTTTCTCTTTCAATTCACGCTTACTTCTTCTCCAAGATATACTCTCGTACTTAATTTAGTTAAGTTAGAAGGAAGGGGTGATCCATGACAATTACCCACTATCTTCGTTACTCGCTTAGCCAAGATCCGCGTGCTTAACAACCACAAGCGGTCTACATGATGTTCAACGTAGTCATTGGACGACAGCCGGAGTATAGTCTCTTGGGTCTCTGATCCACAGACCGAGTCCATGAGATAAGAACCTTCGTGGTATAGGCTAGAACCAATTGGCAGCATTCCTGAGATCCGAAAAGTCTAAACCTTGTCTGTAGTATTTCGAGTAGGATCTGGGACGGGATGACTGTGACGAGCTTCAAACTCACGAATGTTGGGTTCAGTGACAGTGTACAAAAAGATAGAGAGATGCTATTCTGACACAAGTGAGAACCGACAGATGATTAGCCATGCGGTAGCTGTGCCTGGTATTTTTCATCCGAGACGAGAGATCCGACAGTTGATTAGCCGTACAGAAACTGTAGCTGGACCATTTTCACTGAGAGGACGGATGGTAGCCATTGACAACAGTGATCCACCAACATACAGTTTGCCATGGAAGGGAGCACGCATGATTGGATGAAGACAATAGGAAAGCAGAGGTTCAGAAGCAACAAAGCATCTCCAAACGCTTATCTAAAATTCCCACCAATGAATTACATAAGTATCTTTATTTTATCTTATGTTTTATTTATCTTTCAATTATCAAAACTTATAACCAATTGAATCCACCTAACTAAGATTTACAGGATGACCATAACTTGCTTCAAGCCGGCAATCTCTGTGGGATCGACCCTTACTCGCGTAAGGTTTTATTACTTGGACGACCCAGTGCAGTTGTTGGTTAGTTGTACCAGAGTTGTGAAAAGTGTGAATCACAATTCCGTGCACCAAGTTTTTGGTGCCGTTGCCGGGGATTGTTCGAGTTTGGACAACTGACGGTTCATCTTATTGCTTAGATTAGGTAACATTCTTTCTTGTTTCAACCTTTATTTTCTTTTCAAAAAGTTTTTTAAAAAAAAGAAAAAAATTTAATAAAATCATAAAACCAAAAAAAAAAATTTGTGTTTCTTGTTTGAGTCTAGTGTCAAATTTTAAGTTTGGTGTCTGGTGCACGAAATTGTGATCACACTTTTCACAACTCCGCACAACTAACCAGCAAGTGCACTGGGTCATCCAAGTAATACCTTACGTGAGTAAGGGTCGATCCCACGGAGATTGCCAGCTTGAAGCAAGCTATGGTCATCCTGTAAATCATAGTCAGGCATATTCAATTGGTTATGGGTTTTGATAATTGAAAAATAAATAAAACGTAAAATAAAATAAAAATACTTATGTAATTCATTGGTGGAAATTTCAGATAAGCATTTGGAGATGCTTTGTTGCCTCTGAACATCTGCTTTCCTATTGTCTTCATCCAATCATGCGTACTCCCTTCCATGGCAAGCTGTAAGTTGGTGGATCACCGTTGTCAATGGCTACCATCCGTCCTCTCAGTGAAAATGGTCCAGGTACGGTTTCCGCACGGCTAATCATTTGTTGGTTCTCACTTGTGTCGGAATAGGATCTCTCTATCCTTTTGTACACTGTCACTGCGCCCAACATTCGCGAGTTTGAAGCTCGTCACGGTCATCCCGTCCCCGATCCTACTCGGAATACCACAGACAAGGTTTAGACTTTTTGAATCTCAGGAATGCTGCCAATTGGTTCTAGCTTATACCACGAAGGTTCTAATCTCATGGATTTGAATGTTCTGTTGTCAGGAGAGGTGAGTCAAATCCGTGGATCAGAGACCCAAGAGATTATACTCTGGCGGTCATCTAATGACTACGTTGAAATCATGTAGACCGCTTGTGGTTGTCAGGCACGCGGATCTTGGCTAAGCGAGTAACGAAGATAGTGGGTGATTGTCACGGGTCACCCCTTCATTTTAACTTAACTGAATTAAGTACGAGAGTATATCTTGGAGAAGAAGTAGGCGTGAATTGAAAGAAAAACAATAGTACTTGCATTAATTCATGAAGTACAGCAGAGCTCCGCACCTTAATCTATGAGGTGTAGAAACTCCACCGTTGGAAAATACATAAGAGAGAAAGGTCTAGGCATGGCCGAATGGCCAGCCTCCCTCCAAGTGATCAAAAGATGATCCAAAGATGAAATACAATAGTAAAAAGTTCTATTTATACTAAACTAGTTACTAGGGTTTACTAAAAATAAGTAACTAAGTGCAGATAGTGCAGAAATCCACTTCTAGGGCCCACTTGGTGTGTGTTTGGGCTGAGTTTTGAAGCTTTCACATGCATAGGCCATTCTTGGAGTTAAACACTAGCTTGGATGCCAGTTTGGGCGATTAACTCCAGTTCTGGTGCTAGTTCTGGCATTTTACGCCAGAAAAGGGTTTCTGGTGGACGTTTTAACGCCAGTTTGGGACATCAAATCTCGAGAAAAGTATGAACTATTATATATTGTTGAAAATCCCAAGATGTCTAATTTCCAACGCAATTGAGAGCGCGCCAATTAGGCTTCTGTAGCTCTAGAAAATCCACTTCGAGTGCAGGAGGGTCAGAATCCAACAACATCTGCAGTCCTTTCTCACACTCTAAATCAGACTTTTGCTCAGATCCCTCAATTTTAGCCAGAAAATACCTGAAATTACAGAAAAATACACAAAATCATAGTAAAGTCCAGAAATGTGATTTTTGTATAAAAACTAATAAAAATATACTAAAAAGTAACTAAAACATACTAAAAACTATGTAAAAACAATGCCAAAAAATATATAAATTATCCACTCATCACAATACCAAACTTAAATTGTTGCTTGTCCCGAAGCAACCAAAAACAAAATAGGATAAAAATAAGAGAATATACAATAAATTTCAAAATATCAATGAATCTTAGTTTCAATTAGATGAGCGGGACTAGTAGCTTTTTGCTTTTGAACAGTTTTGGCATCTCACTTTATCCTTTGAAGTTCAGAATGATTGGCATCTATAGGAACTCAGAATTCAGATAGTGTTATTGATTCTCCTATTTTAGCATGTTAATTATTTAACACAGCTACTTTATGAGTCTTGGCCGTGATCCTAATCATTTTGTTTTCCAGTATTACCACTGGATACATAAATGCGACAGACACATAACTGGGTGAACCTTTTTAGATTTTGACTCAGCTTTGCTAGAGTTCCTAGTTAGAGGTGCCCAGAGTTTTTAAGCACACTCTTTTTGCTTTGGATCACGACTTTAACCACTAAGTCTCAAGCTTTTCACTTAGACCTTCATGACACAAGCACATGGTTAGGGACAGCTTGATTTAGCCGCTTAGGCCAAAATTTTATTCCTTTGGGCCCTCCTATCTATTAATGCTCAAAGTCTTGGATCCTTTTTACCCTTGCCTTTTAGTTTAAAGGGTTACTAGCTTTTTGCTCTTGCCTTTTGGTTTAAAGAGCTATTGGCTTTTTCTGCTTGCTTTTTCTTTTTCTTTATTTTTTGCCATTTTTTCGCAAGCTTTGTGTTTTTCACTACTTTTTCTTGCTTCAAGAATCAATTTTATGATTTTTCAGATTATCAATAACATTTCTCTTTTTTCATTATTCTTTCAAGAGCCAACAATTTTAACATTCATAAACTTCACTATAAAAAATATGCACTGTTCAAAGCATTCATTCAGAAAACAAAAAGTATTGCTACCACATCAAAATAATTAAACTATTTTCAAGATAGAATTCGAAATTCATGTACTTCTTTTTCTTTTTTCAGAAAAAAATTTTCATTTAAGAAAGGTGAAAGATTCATGGAACATTCATAGCTTTAAGACATAGACACTAAACACTAATGATCATGTAATGAAGACACAAACATAGTCGAAACATAAAACATAAAAACCGAAAATAGAAAAGAAAATAAACAAGGAGATTAAAGAAAAGGTCTACCTTAGTGATTGTGGCTTCTTCTTCCTCTTGAAGAACCAATGGAGTTCTTGAGCTCCTCTATGTCTCTTCCTTGCCTTTGTTGCTCCTCTCTCATGGCCTTTTGGTCCTCTCTGATTTCATGGAGGATGATGGAGTGCTCTTGGTGCTCCACTCTTAGTTGCTTCATGTTGGAACTCAATTCTCCTAAAGAGGTGTTGAGTTGCTCCCAATAGTTGTGTGGAGGGAAATACATCTCTTGAGGCATCTCAGATATTTCTTGATGAGGGACTTCCTCATCCCCTTGTTGAGGTCCATGAGTGGGCTCTCTTGTTTGCTCCATCTTCTTTCTAGTGATGGGCTTTTGAGATGAATCTCTCCACTTCTCATGACTCGGAGTTGGAAGCAACTGCCTTCCCTTTCCTCTTTCTAGAGGTTTCTCCGGCCTTAGGTGCCATTAATGGTTATGGAAAAACAAAAAACAGAGCTTTTTTTCCACACCAAACTTAAAAGGTTTGCTCGTCTTCGAGCAAAAGAAGAAAGAAAGGAGGATAAGAAGAAGAAATGGAGGAGATAGAGGGGGGTGAGTGGTTCGGCCAAGGGGGATTTTAGGTGGTTATGATGTGTGAAAATGAAGGAGTGAAGATGGGTATTTATAGGGTAAGAGAGAGAGGGGGTCCGTGTGAGAATGGATGGGTTTGGGAGGGAAGTGTTTTGAATTTGAATGGTGAGGTAGGTGGGGTTTTATGATGGGTTTTTGGAAAATAGTGGATGGATGTGAGTGATGGAGAGATTATGGGGAATAGGGTAGGATGTGATAGGGGAATAGTATTTGGGGAAGAGTGATATGGAAAGGTGTGAAGGGAAGAGAGTGAGTTGGGGTAGGTGGGGATCCTGTGGGGTCCACAGATTCTGAGGTGTCAAGGATTTCTCATTCCTGCACCTTTCTGGCGTTTAAATGCCCTCTGTGTGTCATTTCTGGCGTTTAACGCCAACTCTGCTGCCTTTCCTGGCGTTAAACGCCAGTCTGACTGCCATTTCTGGCGTTTAACGCCCAGAATGCTGCCAGATTGGGCGTTAAACACCCATTCTGCTATCCTTACTGGCGTTTAACGCCAGCCAGGCACCAGACACCCTTTTCTGGCATTAAACGCTAGTCTGTCTGCCCATTCTGGCGTTTAACGCCCAGAATGCTACCATTTTGGATGTTAAACGCCCATTTTGCTATTCTTACTGGCGTTTAAACGCCAGTAAGCTCATCCTCTAGGGTGTGCTATTTTTGATACTGTTTTTGATTTTGCTTTAATTCTGCAGCTATTTTTGTGATTCTACATGATCATCAACCTATAGAAAATATAGACTAATACTGGAAAATAAAATGAAAAAGTAATTAACATAGATAAATAAGATTGGGTTGCCTCCCAATGAACGCTTCTTTAATGTCAATAGCTTGACAGGAAGCTCTTATAGAGCTTCACAGATGCTCAGAGCATGATTGTGGCCTCTCGACACCAAACTTGGAGTTTGAATGTGGGGGCTTTGCTTGACTCTGTATGGACGGAATTTGATGAAGCTTTTCATGCTTCTTCTCAATGTTTACAGAAGACGATCCTTGAGCCTTAAACACAAGGTAGTTGTTCATACCCAGGGTCAAGTTGTCCGACCCGGGATGTTCTACAGACAAAGCGACCGACCTCTTCAGGTCAGGACAATCCGACCTCTTCTCAAAAAGGTCGGCCAAGTCACCAGGAAAGCCCAAAGAAGGGCTCAAATGGAGGACCACGCACCAAAGCCCAAGGCAGTTCAAGCCTACAAGGAGAAGAGCGGTTCCCTTGAAGATAAGGTGACTGATGAGCGGATAATTTATATGCTTTTTGACATTATTTTTAGGTAGTTTTTAGTATGATCTAGTTACTTTTAGGGATGTTTTCATTAGTTTTTATGCTAAATTCACATTTCTGGACTTTACTATAAGTTTGTGTGTTTTTCTGTGATTTCAGGTATTTTCTGGCTGAAATTGAGGGACTTGAGCAAAACTCTGATAGGAGGCTGACAAAGGACTGCTGATGCTGTTGAAATCTGACCTTCCTTCACTCAAAATGGATTTTATGGAGCTACAGAACTCCAAATGGCGCGCTCTAAACGGTGTTGGAAAGTAGACATCCAGAGCTTTTCAGCAATATATAATAGTTTATACTTTATTCATAATTAGATGACGTAAACTGGCGCTCAATGCCAGTTCCATGCTGCATTCTGGAGTCAAACACCAGAAATACGTCACGAACCAGAGTTGAACGCCCAAAACACGTTACAACTTGGCGTTCAACTCCAAGAGAAGCCTCAGCTCGTGGATAGATCAAGCTCAGCCCAAGCACACATCAAGTGGGCCCCGAAAGTGAATTTATGCATCAATTACTTACTTTTGTAAACCCTAGTAGCTAGTTTAGTATAAATAGAACTTTTTACTAGTTTATTAGATATCCTGGATCCTGGATTGTATTTTTGATCCTGTGATCACGTTTTGGGGGCTGGACATTCAGCCATGCCTGGACCTTCATCACTTATGTATTTTCAACAGTGGAGTTTCTACACACCACAGATTAAGGGTGTGGAGCTCTGCTGTACCTCAAGTTTTAATGCAATTACTATTACTTTCTATTCAATTCGATTTATTCCTATTCAAAGATGCCATTCGTACTTCAAACTGATGGATGTGATGATCCGTGACACTCATCATCATCCATCCTTATGAACGTGTGCCTGACAACCACTCCGTTCTACAAGCGAGAGCTAGAGTGCGTATCTCTTGGATTCCTGATGCACGATACATGGTTGCCCCTTGCCTGACAACTGAGCCTTCCATTCCGTGAGATCAGAGTAATCGTGGTATAAGCTAGAATTGATGGCGGCATTCATGGGAATCCGGAAAGTCTAACCTTGTCTGTGGTATTTCGAGTAGGATTCCGGGATTGAATGACTGTGACGAGCTTCAAACTCCTGAAGGTTGGGCGTTAGTGACAGACGCAAAAGAATCACTGGATTCTATTCCAACCTGATTGAGAACCGACAGATGATTAGCCATGCTGTGACAGAGCATTTGGACCATTTTCACTGAGAGGATGGGATGTAGCCATTGACAACGGTGATACCCTACATACAGCTTGCCATAGAAAGGAGTGATGAAAAACTAGAAGGAAGAAGTAGGAAAGCAGAGATTCAGAAGGAACACATCACCTCCATACACCTATCTGAAATTCCCACCATTGAATTACATGAGTAACTTTATCTTTATTTTCTGTTTATTTTATTTATCATTATTTAAACTAATAATCTCTTAATCCATTTAAATTTGCCTGACTGGGATTTACAAGATGACCATAACTTGCTTCATACCAACAATCTCTGTGGGATCGACCCTTACTCATGTAAGGTATTACTTGGACGACCCAGTACACTTACTGGTTAGTTGTGCGGAGTTGTGACAAAGTGTGATTTATGTTTGAGAGCACCAAGTGTTTGGAGCCATTGTTGATGATCACAATTTCGTCCATCAGTGACCTCACTCAAAAGATAAAGATAAGATAAGATAACTAACTTATCTTATCTAAGAAGGTCACTCTACACCATTATAAATACACTGGAGCACCCAGGTATAACTCATACTCTGATTCTACTAAAAATCTGCTTAATACCCTTGCTAACTTAAGCATCGGAGTCCCTTGCAGGTACCACCACCCACCGGTGACGAAGGATCAGCAGCATTGCCAGTCCAATAAGTCGGACACGATAGCTCCAGCCACCACACGCAAGCCGGATCCGTCATCTCCGACCAGTACAGAAGATCTCGTCCGAGATCAACCTACAGTTTCAGGTAACCCACGGAACATTGGCGCAGTTGCCGGGGAACATGGAAGTCATCCCATCGTCATGGCAGACGACCGTGATAACGACCACAATTCAGACCTAAAGGATAGAACGCCGCACAAAAATGCGGACACTACACCAAAGGATACTCCTCAACTTAACAACAAAAAGAATTCAAACACGGGAGCTATGGAGGTGCTTCAAGACCGTTTAAAACAACTTGAAGAAGAAGCCCTACGTCAATGAGAGGCTGAAAAAGATCTACAGAAGGAAATAAGACGACGCCGGGAATTGGAGGACAAACTCTTAAAACTCAAAGCCGATCTCAAGACCAAAGCCAACCGATCCCCTCATAAGGACGGCTCCCGCAAGGAACAAGATCCATTCACCAAGGAGATCATGAAGACCAAAATCCCAAAAGACTTTAAACTCCCATATATGACTTTGTACGATGGCACTACAGATTCTGGCCATCATCTCAGCAATTTCAGAAGTAGAATGTACCTCACCGACGCCTCAAATGCAATTCGTTGCAAAGCCTTTCCGACTACCTTAACAAAAATAGCAATTAGATGGTTCGACAATTTACCTCCTAGGTCCATCTCGAGTTTCAATGACGTGGCCAAGAAGTTTTTGGCCAGATTCTCCATCCAAAGAGACAAGGCTAAGCACGCCCCAAGTCTATTAGGAATCAGGCAAGGAGAACAGGAAAGTCTTCGCAACTACATGGAAAGATTCAACAAAACATGCCTGGACATACAGAGCCTACCAACAGAGCTTGCCATTATGAACCTCATCAATGGCTTACGAGAGGGACCTTTTAGCCAATCTATATCGAAAAAATACCCCGCATCCCTAAACAAAGTGCAAGAACGAGCAGAGAAGTACATCAACATGGAGGAAAACTCTCGACTACGAGAGACCTCAAAATCCGGATTCACCTCCCGGGATAAGCACAAAGAGTCCAAAAAGAAGGAAGATTGACATGGAGAAAAAATCAAAAAGTACCACAATTACACCCCTCTTCGGGTGTCCCTTGTGGATGTCTATAGAGAGGTTTGCCACACTGAAAAATACCTCCAGTCTGACCACTCAAAGGCAAAAAAGGAGGAGGAAATCGGGGCGAATATTGTAAATATCATCGAATCTGCGGGCATTCCATCAATGAATGTTTTGACTTAAAAAATGTCATAGAAAAGCTAGTAAGAGAAGAGAAACTAGATCGGTATCTGGCCACCCGTGACGATAAGCAAAGAAAAAGAATAAGGGAAGAAGATGTCGGACGAACCGAGCGGTCACCTCGTACACCAAAAAGACACGTTCACATGATACACGGCGGATTTGTGGGAGGAGGAGTCTCCAAATCATCTCGCAAAAGATATCTTAAAGAAGTATATCATGTCGAGGGGAAGGAGGAAGCACCCAACATCCCCGTGATTACTTTCACCAAAGAAGACGTATCCGGTACAATCTCAGGACACGATGATCCCATGGTCATCACTGTTATACTGGCGAATGCAAATCTCCACCGCACACTGATAGACCAAGGGAGCTCCGCCAACATCTTGTTCAAGACTGCCTTCGACAAGCTCAGCTTGGAAGAAAAAGAACTCAGAGCATATCCGAATAGCCTGTTCGGACTAGGAGACACCCCGGTTTAACCGCTTGGATATATCTCGCTGCATACAACCTTCAGAAAAGTAAACCAGTCAAGAACACTCAAGATAGATTACATTGTGGTCGACGTAAGTTCAGCCTATAATGCCTTAATAGGCCGAACAACACTGAATCAGCTCGGCGCGATAGTCTCGACCCCACATCTATGTATGAAATTCCCAACTGCAGAAGGGATAGCTACAATAAAAGCAGACCAGAAGACGGCACGCCGCTGTTACCATGAAAGTCTAAACCTCAGAGGCAGAGGAGAAGAATTCCTCACAATCGAGCTCGATGGAGTATAGAGGCGGGAAGAACTTTGCCCACAACTCGAAGGTGAAATAGAAAGAGTCCAGATCGGGAACACCCCGGATCAAACGACCAATATCGGTACAATCCTAAAAGGAGACATAAAAGAGTCACTCATACAGTTCTTGCAAAACAACGTCGATCTCTTTGCATGGAAGGCCGCAGACATGTCAGGCATAGACCCCAAGCTAATGTGTCATAAGTTATTAGTCTACCCAGGATCTCGGCCAGTACAATAGAGGCGTAGAAAGCTCAGACCAGAACACTTCCAAGCTGTGGAAGAGTAGGTACACGCTCTACTGGAGGTAGGGTTCATAAGAGAAGTCAAATACCCACTATGGCTGGCTAATGTCGTCTTGGTAAAAAAGTCAAATGGGAATTGGCGAATGTGCACCGACTACACTGATCTCAACAAAGCCTGTCCAAAAGGTCCTTATCCACTCCCAAGTATCGACGCTCTGGTAAATGCTTCCTCCGGATATAAATACCTCTCGTTCATGGACGCATATCCCAATGTATCCACCCGACCAAGAAAAAACTTCCTTCTTAACCCCAAAAGCGAACTACTGCTACGTCGTCATGCCTTTCGGTCTTAAAAATGTGGGAGCTACTTATCAGAGATTAATGAATAAGGTCTTTTCGGATCACATCGAAAAAATCATGGAAGTCTACGTGGACGACATGCTAATAAAGACACAAAATGAAGAAACGCTATTGTCCAACCTGACCCAAGTATTCGACACTATAAGTCGGCATGGCATGCGACTCAATCCCGCAAAATGCACATTCTCAGTAGAAGCTGGAAAATTCTTGGGTTTTATGCTCACACAGAGAGGAATCGAAGCAAACCCAAATAAATGTCGGGCCATACTCGACATGAAGAGTCCGACTTGTGTCAAAGTTGTACAATAACTCAACGGGAAATTGGCAGCCTTGTCTAGATTTCTAGCCGGATCTGCAATAAGATCTCTTCCCTTCTACGCCACTCTAAGGAAGGGAAAGAAGTTTGAATGGACAACGGAGAATGAGCAAGCCTTCCAAGATTTCAAAAGGTTCCTGGGACAGCCACCTATCCTAACTCAGCCACAGAAAGAAGAACCACTCATATTGTATCTCACAGTAGGAAATCGTGCAATAGCCTCAGAACTAGTCCGAGAAGACAACATGGGGCTACGACCCGTATACTTCATCAGTAAAGCATTACAAGGATCCGAGCTGAACTACCAAAAAATAGAAAAATTTGCCTACGCTCTCATACTAACATCTCGGCGGCTTCGTCCATACCTCCAAGCCCACACTATTAAGGTTCGGACCAACCAGCCCATAAAAGGGATTTTACAGAAAATAGACCTAGCGGGCAGAATCTTGCAATGGGCAGTCGAGTTGTCCGAATTTGATCTTCAATACGAAGCCCGGACAACCATCAAATCACAATATCTGGCCGACTTCATCGCAGAATTTACAGACACACCAGAAATCCCCACATAATGGAATCTCTATGTGGACGGTTCCTCAAATAAAACTGGAAGCGGCGTGGGTGTGATAATTGAAAGCGACCAAGGAACCCAAATCAAACTCTCCCTCAAATTCGGGTTCTCCGCCTCAAACAATCAAGCGGAATATGAGGCACTGCTGGCTGGTTTGAAGCTGGCTAGGGAGGCTGGAGCTCAAAAGCTTATCATCTTCAGCGACTTACAGGTAGTCACTTCACAAATAGCAGGAAGCTACCAAGCCAAAGATCCCGCCATGAAAAAGTACTTGGACAAAACCAAAAAATAGCTCGGACAATTCGGAGAATATGAGATCTATCACATACCCCGAGAACAGAATGCCCGAGCAGACGCACTCTCAAAACTAGCCAGCACCAAACCAAGGGGCAACAATAGAAGCCTTATCCAAGAAATTCTGTAGAATCCATCAATCTCGGAAGAAGAAAAAATCCTGGCCATAACAGGTCAGGATCAAGGATGGATGACTCCCATAATTAACTACCTCAAAACAGAAGCACTCCCCACAGAGGAAAAGAAGGCAAAGAGGTTGAAACGGGAGGTACAATACTCCACTATCATAAACAATACTCTATACAAAAGAGGGATTTCAATACCATTGTTAAAAGGCGTACCGACTTCTAACACAAAGGAAGTTCTGGAAGAAGTACACAGTGGCATTTGTGGCAATCACCTTGGAGCGCAAGCACTTACCAAAAAAGTACTTCGGGCAGGATTTTATTGGCCAACTCTACAAAGGGAAGCCTGAAGAACTGAAGAATTGTTGGTTGAGAAGTTATAATAAATTCTCGTTGTAAGTATAGTTTCTAAACCAAGCAATCAACCTTTCTTACAAACATTTGGTTGTCACAAGTAACAAACCCAATATAATTGATAAACCGAAGTATTCAAACCTCGGGTCGTCTTCTCAAGGAATTGCAGGGAAGTTTGCTTTATTATTGGTTATGGAAAACAGTGTTTGGGTTTGAAAAGGTTTTGAATGAGAGAAATGGTTTGCAAAAATTAAGAAATTAATAATTGATAAAACTTTTGGCAAGGTATAAAAATTGGAAGTCCTATCCTAGTTATCCTTATCAATGTTGATGAGAATTATACTGTTGCACCCACTAAGTCAACCTCTAACTATGAAGGTCAAAGTGGACAAATTAATTTAATACCTAAAGTCCTAGTCAACTTCTTGAGGAAAGACTAGAGTTATAGGAATCTAAATTAATCAGCAAGAATAATAATTATCAATCACGATGAGTTTGATAACTCAAGAGTCACCAATTAATCAACCAAAGCCAATAGTAAATAATCTAAATTAAAAATAAGGAAAAGCAATCATGAGTCTGAAATACCTCAAATTATATTAATTAAGAAAATCAATCCCAACATGGAAAAGTTCATAAGCCAAATAGGCAACATAAGTAATACAAGCATTAAAGCATTTGAAAGTAAAAGAGAAATGTAAAGTAAAAGGAATATTGAACCTGGTGAAGAGTCGAAATCGTAAATTCTTTAAGAGGAATCCTAATCCTGAATCTTAAGAGAGAGGAGAGAGCCTCTCTCTCTAAAAGCTACATCTAAAATTATGAAAAATAAATTATGATCTGATCTGAAGTATGTCCTGAGTCTCTGCATGTTCCCTGACTTTAATCTGTGTTTCTGGGCCAAAATCTGGGTCAAAATGCGGCCCGAAACTGTCTCCAGCATATTCTGTAATTTCTGCAGATCGCGTAGGTCACGCGTACGCGTCAGTCACGCGTACGCATCATCAGCGATTTCCGCTCCACGCGTACGCGTCAGGCATGCGCTCGCGTCATTTGTGCGAACTCCAATCCACACGTACGCATCAATCACGCGTACGCGTCGCTGTGATTTTGTCCGATTACGCGTCAGCCATGCGTGCGCTTCGCTGTTCGCTGGTTGTCTCTTTTATTTCTTGTGCTCCTTCCCTTTTTGCAAGCTTCCTCTTCATTCTCTAAGCCGTTCCTGCCCTATGAAGCCTGAAACACTTAACACACGAATCACGTCATCGAATGGTATAAAGGGAAATTAAAATACAGAATAAAAAGATCTCTAAGAAGCAAGTTTTCAATCATAGAACTAAACTAGGAAGGAATTGAAAAATCATGCAGATCATATGAATAAGTGGGTGAAAAGCTTGATAAAACCACTCAACTAAACACAATATAAACCATAAAATAGTGGTTTATCAACCTCCCCACACTTAAACATTAGCATGTCCTCGTGCTAAGCTCAAGGAGACAAAATAAATGAGTTGAAAAAAGCAGGACTCATGCAAGACAACCTATGAATGTGAATGCAATTACATGCTAAAATGATTCTACCTACTCGGTAAAAAAGTAAATAAATCTTTCAAGAACTAATATGAACTGGATTTTACTAATTCAAATCACAAAATACAATACAAATAACGTGCAAGAAGAAGATAGCTCATGAAAGCAGGGAACATAGAATTAAGCACTGAACCCTTACTGGTAGTGTATATCATTCTAACTCTCAAGTATTTAGGGTCAATTCTCTCAATTCTCTACTAATCTTGCTTTCTTTAACTTGCTCTTCATCTAACTATCAACAAAAAATTAATGCACCAATACACAAATCAAGAGGTCTTTTAAGGGTTGTAATGGGGTTAGGGTCAATGTAGGATTGTATTTGGCCAAGTGGACTAAAATCTGAATCCTTAATTAACATAAACTTTTCCCACCTAACTTAAGACAATCCATATAATCACAATACAAGATCTAACTGTCCATTAACTATGTTTACCACATATTCATGCATCCTAAATTTAAGTACAACTCATATGCATTGATTTCACCATTCACTTTGGGGCATTTTGTCCCCTTTTTATTTTTCTGTTCCTTTTTCTTTTCTTTTTCACTTTTTTTCTTTTTCACTTTTTTTTTCAATGCATATGATTAAGGTATTGAATGCATAAACATGTTCTTAACATTTTTCATATTTTCACACAAAGTCTAACATACTCAATTCTCAAACCAAACGTTTCCAAACCCACTTTCCCCACACTTAATTTATGAGCGCTTTCATTAGTCTAAGCTAATCAAGGATTCAAATTAAGGACATTATTATTTTTTGCTTAGAGTTAATGATGTGCTAAAGTAAAGAACAAAGGGGGTAAAATGGCTCAACATTGGTTTGCAAAGGATAATGAAAGGTAAGGCCATATGGGTATATAAGCTCAGTGAAACAAGGCCTCAATCATATAAGTGCATGCATACATCAAATAATGGAAATATAGAATTAAGCAAGACAAAGATCACAATTTTAGAGAGAAAACACCAAAAATAAAATATTGGTTGGTAATATGCAACCAATCAAGTAGGCTCAAAATCTCACTGGTTTTGTGTGTTCGAGCTCTAAATCATATTCCAAAATAATATTTCTTCAAACAAGTTTTTCAAAAAGTTTTTAATTTAAATTAGTGAAATACTATAAAAAGTTTCTTGAAAAAGAAAATGTTACTTTAACCAAGTAATGGTAATATATGCACAAAATCAAACAAGCATGCAATCAGACATGCAAATACAACAATGAAAAACAACAATTGGTGTTAAGGAGAAGGTGACTAACCACGGAGATCGGTATCGACCTCCCCACACTTAAAGAGTGCACCATCCTCGGTGCATGCAAAGCTGTGCAGGTGGGCGGGTATTGTGGTTCCTCAGCTGGTGCTCCTGTCATTTCGCTCTTCGCCAATGGCTTGTTAGAGGCTTTCTCTTTACCCTTTTTGGTGGCCATCCTAAAAAAGGGAGAAAGGAAAGGGACATGAAGTCAAAGGGATAGAGCAAGGGAGAGGGCAGTATAAGTAAGAATCATGCCAAAATAAAGAATAATGTCGTTAACACATGGTCGCGATTCCATGAAATTAGGACATCAATGGAAGCATAGCATGATAAATTGAGGCAATTAAATGCAAGATGTTTATTGGCATGCTGGCAAAGGCATGAGTAATGTAAATCAAGCATTAAAAGCCTTAATGTATTATTAGTCGTGAGAAACTAACAATAACGTTTGTATTGACAATTATATTTAATTAATAAAATATTGGAAAGTGTTTTATGAAAAACAGGCATTAGAGCAGAAGGTTAGAATAATGAAAAATGAATAATGCCATACGGGTTTTTTCACAAACACTTAGTATGCATGTTTAGTATGATAGGGGAAGAATGAATTTGGAACATGCAAGCATTCCAAAAAACAAATAATATAAATTGTCAAACAACTCCATAATAATCCACAAGTAATAGTGAAAGACCTAAATAAAGTTCCAACACCAACATAAAAATGCATGAAGAAGAAAGAAAAAGAGACCATGAATAATTATGCTAAAAAGAAAATTAAGAAAAGTGCAAAAGGTAGAAGAATGAAGAAGAGAGGAGGGAGGAAAAGAAGAAAGAGATAGGATTAGAAAAGAGAAGAAAAAGAAAACTGATTAGGCGGCGCGCTGCGTGCAAGGTGTACGGCGCTAACGGCGCAAACGCGTCACACACGCGGACGCGTGGGTGAGCGTATAGGGGAGGGACGCGAGGGCGTCTATCACACGCACGCGTGATTAGGGATCGTTGATAAACCACTATTTTATGGTTTATCTTGTGCTTAATTGAGTGGATTTTATCAATCTTTCATACATTTATTCATATGATTTGCATGTTTTACAATTCCTTCCCAGAATTTGTTTTATGATTGAAAACATGCTTCTTTGGCCTTTATTTTCTTTTATTTAATCCTCTCTTATTACCATTAGATGCCTTGATATGTGTGTTAAGTGATTTCAGGGATTACAGGGCAAGAATGGCTTAGAGGATGGAAAGGAAGCATGCAAAAGTGGAAGGAATACAAGAAGTTGAAGAAACTGCAAAGCTGTCAGCCTGACCCTCTCGCACTAAAATGACCAATACTTGAGCTACAGAAGTCCAAATGATGCGGTTCTACTTGAGTTGGAAAGATAACTTCCGGGGTTTCAATTTGATATATAATTTGCCATAGTGGCCATACAGATAGGCGACACGAACACGTTATCCACGCGGACGCGTCGCATCTGCAAAAATCAGCGTGGCAGAATTCGCAAACAGCGTATCCTGGGCTATTTCTGGCCCAGTTTCAAGCCCAGAAAATAGGATTAAAGGCTGCAAAGTGGAGGAATAAGGAGAGGGGAGATCATGCTCTCATAATTCACAATTTTATGAATAGATGTAGTTTTTAGAGAGAGAGGTTCTCTCCTCTCTCTTAGGATTAGGATTAGGATTTTTATTAGGTTTATGAATATTTCTTCTGCATCTCAGGTTCAATATTCTTTGCATTTATTTATTTTCAATGTTCCATGTTTGGATTGATTTTCATATTTAAATATAAATTGAGGGATTTTCAAATCTATGATTTGTTTCTTTTATTTATAATATAAATAATTTGAATTTTTCCCTTTTGGCTTTGGTTGAGTAATTGGTGACACTTGAGCTGTCAAATATAGCAGTGGTTGAAATTGGGAGTTGCTGATTAATTTGAGTTCCAATAACTCTAGCCCTTTCCAAAGGAAGGACTAGGACTTTAGGTATCAAATTAATTAGTTCACTTGACCTTCCTTTGTTTAGTAAAGGTTAACTAAGTGGGATTAAAATCCAATTCTCATCACAATTGATAAGGATAGGACTTCCAGTTCTTGTACCTTGCCAAAGGTTTATTTTCCAGTTATTATTATTTTATTTTACTTGTCATTCAACTAACTTTTTACCTTAATCCAAAACCCCAAAACACACTTTTTCATAACCAATAATAAGAACATACCTCCCTGCAATTCCTTGAGAAGATGACCCGAGGTTTAAATACTCGGTTATCAATTTTAAAGGGGTTTGTTACTTGTGACAACCAAAACGCTTGTATGAAAGGACTTTTATTGGTTTAGAAGCTATACTTGCAACGGGAATTTATTCTGAATTTTAGACCACGCAAAAATCCTCTCTTCAAAATGGCGCCGTTGCCAGGGAATTGCAAACGTGTGCCTTATTATTGGTTATTGTAAATATTTTTCAACAATTTTTTTTTCTTTTACCTTGTTTATTTGTTTCTCCTTTTCCCCCCTTATTTCTGATAACTACTATGAATTCTCACCTCTCTCGCTTTGAGTTTGGTTCTAACTTTGTTGAAGAAAATAGAAACCACAGCAGGAATATGCATCAAGGTCAGACTAATCAAGGATGGATGGAGCCAAGAGGATCTAATCAACCCTTTAGGCAACAACACCCTCCAAGATATCATGGACAACGACCATTCTACAATGCATACCCAGCTGAAAGATGTGGTGGACAACCTTGTAACTACCAACAAGCCCCACCCTGTGCTCAGAGACCATCCTCTCGACATAACTTTGAACCACCACACTCACAAGCTTTTTTTCACCATTCACTACCACATGATCCTTATTCACCACAACGCCAATCCAATTACTCCCAAGAACCACCACTCCCTTATGCACCATGTCCATATCCATCAAGCCAAGAATCACAGGTTCGCTTCAAGGAATTAGTAAACCAATTCAATGCAACCCTTTATCAACTGGAGCAAGCAATAAATCAACTATCTTCCAGACGTTCAACGACTCAACAGAAGAATGTATTGTGAAGAAGACACAAGAGACTCCAGTGGACAGCATAGAGCATAACTTCGTACTGGAACAAGTAGAGGACGCTGTCATTGTAGAAGAAGAAAAGTTGGTTGAAGATTTAGAAGATGCTAAACCTCCTAGGGAATACAGAGTCATGGAAGACCCCGTCAAGGATGTTACAACTGACGCTAAAGAGGATGTTGCACAACCTCCAATGCGGATATCTTATGAAGAACTGGACGGAGTAACTCAAGACGCATGTTTCTTTGATGATGATAGTCACCAATCAAGTCATCCTAGTGATGAACTTGCAGCCACGAGTGAATTCTCTGAGACAGAAGAATCTTCCCCAAGTGAATACGAAGATGATGTAGAGGTCGACTTTTCTCAACCTCCTATGTATGACTCAAGTGATGAGGAAGATATGGAAGACTTTGACCAGAACATGGCTGGAATGGAAAAGGTTTGCAAGGAAGTTGAGGAATCCACTGAAGACCACAAGGGAGTAGATCTTGCAGAACCACTGGAAACACTGATCCCAAGGCCATTACCACCCAATACAGACTTCAAGTGGGTAAAATCCTTGACTCTTATCTTTATTTTTCCACTTGAATATGGTTTGCTTGAAACAGATGGCTAGCTTAGAGCTCTTTGTGGCTTTAAGAGAAAAAGGAAAATGAATCGCACTCAAAGCTGGTATGCAAGATCCAATGAGGTTTCGCACTTCAATTTGACGTGCAGAAGTTGGTGTCAAGCTCACTTGATAGGATCTCGGAAAATGTTTGGTCATCTTGATGAGAATCTAATTTCCAAACCGTCCGGATGGAAAAGTATAGATCAAAACAAAGGCGGATTTGGAACCAAAGTTTGGGATCCTGGAAAATACTCTGATATTCATCACCCCGGGAGTCTGAAAATCTGTTTAAAGCTGCTCAGAAGCTTCACATGCCTAGTTTGGGACCCCGGAGGCTATTGGCATTCCAAGCATTGGTGGAGATTTTTGGATGAATTTAAACATAAGCCGCCATAACAGGAAGCTCATTAAATGTCCAACTTAAGGACTTTAACTAAAAGTGTTAGATGGGAGACAACCCACCATGGTATGATCGTTCCTTCCTCATTTTTATTTGTTTTCAAGTTTTATTTTATTTTATTGTATTGAACCTGGAGTTTTGCATAACATTCATATTGGCATTTCATTTTGCAAAAAAAAAAGGGCGTGGGACGGGACCGCATTACTCATGCGATCGTGTCAGTTGCGATAAAACACTCCCACGCGTCCGCGTCAATCATGCGGCCGCGTGACCTGAAAATTGGCGTAAAGATCCAATGCCCAGAAAGTTGGGCTGGAATCGTGTGGCCATTGTGCGTTTCGCATAAAATGAACCACGCGGTCGCGTCCCTAACGCGATCGCGTCACATGCACAAACATTAATCCCATGCGACAGCGTGAGCGACGCGATCGCGTCGCGAGGATTGCACACCACCCCAAAGAAGACAGAGAGTTGCGCTGACACGACGCTGGAATCGTGCATTTAGCACAATTTCCAGCCACGTGATCGCATGCCTCAGGCGATCGCATCATTCCCTCTTTTACCCATTCCACGCGATCGCGCAACCTACGCGATTGCGTCACCCCTACTACACCCCAGCCACGCGACCGCATGCTCCACGCGATCGCGTGGATTCAAATTTATAACCTCCCCAAGTCACGCGAACCCTATCCGTCGCGCCCCACCCCAAAACCCTCCCCTCCCTCTCTTCTTCTCACCCAGCCACCACCATCGGCCACCCCCGCCCCCGTCGACCACCCAGAACCAACCACCACGCCAACCCCCTTCTTCCTCCCCCTATTTCTTCTTCTTCTTTCCCCCTTCTCCCTCCACCGCCGCTGCCCCCCTCCGCGATCGCCAACCTCCCCGCCGCCCACAACAGCCGCGCCATCTCCAACCACCAACACCTTCAACCCTCATCCCAACCCTTCCTATCCCCACTACCCCTTCCTTTCCTGCAGACCCTACCCCGCACAGTAGCCACCGCCGCCGCGCCAACCTCCGCCACCGCGCCGGATGCCATCACCGCCATTCCCCAGCCACCTCTCTGCCCCAATCTCCTTCCTTAGCCTTCCAGGTTTCGCAAAACGTCACCCTTCTATCCATTCGTAGTTACTTCATATTTTTCTCTTTTTGTTCATATTTAGGCTAGTTAGATATGCATGTTGTAATGGATTCTAGGTTGTTAGGTAGCCTAGGATGTGGTTAGTGGATTTAGGTCTGATAATTACGCTGTTCGTGTTTCTTGCTTTATAATTTTCACAATTCTGCTGTGTCTGTGCTGTTTCTATTGTTCATATGTTGTACTTTCTTGTTTCTTGCTGCTTTTTATATTGCCTTTTTCATGTTCATATTCCTTATATGTAATTGCAGCTTTATTTTTGATTCATATGAACTATTCTGTTGTTGTTTATTTTCCGGGACAGTCCAATTTTAGCCGAAATGCTGCCCAATTTTCTGTAAAATGTTTCCATTCATGTCTTGGTTTTGGCATTTTTAACTATGCTTTCCTTAGCTTTCACCAAACCAATTCATGAATGCCAGGGCACGCATTCTTATTCTCTTTGATCTCCTGGTTCATAAATTGCATTGTTGATGTTTGATTCCAATTTTTGCTATTTCTATCTCTATCTGAATCATCATCAACCTATTTGCCTATTTATTTTCCTATTTTTATTATATCCTAGTTTTCTATTTTTTATGATATCAGATTCCCAGAGAAAGGGAAAAGAAAAGGCTACCACTGGCAAACGTAAAAGAGGAGACTCATCAATGTCTATCATCGATCTTATGCATGATGCCTCCTGGCGGGAGAAACATTTTACCATGCAGGAGAAGGCTGATCAGCTACTCCCTGTGGTGGACAAAATTGTGATCCTCAAAGTTGGTCTCTTTGTATTTGTATGAAATAAAAAATACCCCAAAGAGATCATGGTGTGATGAATTGGGATCTTAATAATCCCTGGTGTGATCATAACTCCGTTCAACTTAACCAGCAAGTGTACTGGGTCATCCAAGTAATACCTTACGTGAGTAAGGGTCGATCCCACAGAGATTGTTGGTATGAAGCAAGCTATGGTCACCTTGTAAATCTCAGTTAGGCAGATTAAATTAGTTTATGATGAGTTCAAAAATTAATAATAAATAGAAAATAAAAGGGATAGAAATACTTATGTAAATCAATAGTGGGAATTTCAGATAGGCGTATGGAGATGCTGTGCTCCTCTTGAATCTCTACTTTCTTATTACATTCATCCAATCCTTCTTACTCCTTTCCATGGCAAGCTGTATGTAGGGCATCACCGTTGTCAATGGCTACATCCCATCCTCTCAGTGAAAATGGTCCTATGCTCTGTCACAGCACGGCTAATCATCTGTCAGTTCTCAATCAGGTTGGAATAGAATCCCTTGATTCTTTTGCGTTTGTCATCACGCCCAGCCTTCAGGAGTTTGAAGCTCGTCACAGTCATTCAATCCCAGAATCCTACTCGGAATACCATAGACAAGGTTTAGACTTTCCAGATCCTCATGAATGCCGCCATCTATCTAGCTTATACCACGAAGATTCTGCTGGGAAATCTAAGAGATATGCGCCGGCCTAAGGTAGAACGGAAGTGGTTGTCAGTCACGCGCGTTCATAGGTGAGAATGATGATGAGTGTCACGGATCATCACATTCATCAAAGTGTTGTGCAACGTATATCTTGGAATAAGAATAAAAGAGAATTGAATAGAAAGTAATAATAATTGTATTGAAACTTGAGGTACAGCAAAGCTCCACACCCTTAATCTATGGTGTGCAGAAACTCCACTGTTGAAAATACATAAGTGAAAGGTTCAGGCATGGCCGAATGGCCAGCCCCCTGAATGATCAAGAGACCGAATGATCAAAGACTACAAAGTCAAAAGATTAAACTGTCCAAAGATCTCTAATACAATAGTAACTTATCCTATTTATACTAGACTAGCTACTAGGGTTTACATGAGTAAGTAATTGATGTATAAATCCACTTCCGGGGCCCACTTGGTGTATGCTTGGGCTGAGCTTAATCTATCCACGAGCTAAGGCTTTTCTTGGAGTTGAACTCCAAGTTATAACGTGTTTTGGGCGTTCAACTCCGGATCATGACGTGTTTCTGGCGTTTAACTCGAGACAGCAGCATGTACTTGGTGTTCAACGCCAAGTTACGTTGTCAATTTCCGAATAAAGTATGAACTATTATATATTTCTGGAAAGCTCTGGATGTCTACTTTCCAACGCCGTTGAGAACGCGCAATTTGGAGTTCTGTAGCTCCAGAAAATCTATTTCGAGTGCAGGGAGGTCAGATTCCAACAGCATCAGCAGTCCTTTTGTCAGCCTTTTTCAGAGTTTTGCTCAAATCCCTCAATTTCAGCCAGAAATTACCTGAAATCACAGAAAAACACACAAACTCATAGTAAAGTCCAGAAATGTGAATTTAACATAAAAACTAATGAAAACATCCCTAAAAGTAGCTTGAACTTACTAAAAACTACCTAAAAACAATGCCAAAAAACGTATAAATTATCCGCTCATCACCCTGCTACTGATCCCATAAGGTTTGCAAACCGATACTGTGAGTTGAAATATCCGGAATTTGCAACCTCCAGGAACCTGTACTTAGAGTGGACTCTGAAAATCCCAAAAGAACACCAGCAATGTACCTCCGTTCAAATCAAACAAAGAGGCTGATTCTTCCTGGAGAGAAACCTGACAGAGGTCAATGCATCTTGGGTAAGGGAATTTTACTGCAATTACTTCATCACTTCCCTAGATGCAGTGAACCTAAGAGAAAAGCAGATACTGGTCACTGAAGAGGCCATTGAGGACATTCTGCAGCTCCCACCCAAGTCCGATCAGCCTGATGGGTACAAAAAGGCTGAGGAAGACATGCGTTTCATGTAGTTTGATTGGGATGTTGTCAAGGCCAGGATAGCCCTTGACCCGACTGTTCCGTGGGAAATGGGTCAGGACACCACCATGCCTAAGGGAATCAAGCGGGTTTACGTAAATGATGAGGCTCGGCTATGGCACCAGATCTTGAGCAACTATGTTATGCCGATTACCCATGAGACAGAGATACCGGCCGCTATGATCACCCTCCTTTGGTGTGTGATGGAGGGTAAGGACCTGTACCTGCCACGTTTTATCTGGTCCTACATGGCCAGGGTCCACGTCCGAGGCACTCTTCCCTTTCCCTATTTGGTTACACAGTTGGGCCGTCGAGCTGACGTGTCTTGGGAGGATGCCGATGAGAAGCCACCGGCTGCAGAGTGCAGGAAGATTATTCCTCACAGTAGGAACTTTCTAGCTTTGGGCTACAGACCCCCACCCCTCACTGCTACTGATGAGACAGCCACACCCTCCGCTGGTCCTTCTTCCTCCACAGCTACCCCTGCTACCACTACTGCACCTCCCCCTGCCTCAGAGCCAGTTTATCACCTAGTGCACCGCTTGTTTCAGCAGCTAGACAGGATGGAGCGCCGCAACCGGCGTCGGTATGAGAGATCTGAGTGTCGCAGCCGGTGACGCTATGAGCACCTGAAGCTGTTGATACGATCTGGCGGCGACATCCCCTGCGAGCCTGACACACCATCAGAGTGACGTTAGGATTTTTGCTAGTATAGAATTATATAAAAATATTCGCGTTGTAGATATAGCTTCTAAACTAACAGAAATCCCTTCGTACAAAAGTTTGGTTGTCACAAGTAACAAAACCCTTTAAAATTGATAACCGAGTATTTAAACCTCGGGTCATCTTCTCAAAGAATTGCAGGGAGGTATGTTCTTATTATTGGTTATGAGTTTGTAAATTGGGATTTTGGAGTTTGGGCAATGGGCACAAGCATATTTAAATGACAAGTAAAATAAATTAACAATAATAAAATCTCTTGGCAAGGTATAAGAACTGGAAGTCCTATCCTTATCAACTGTGATGACAATTGGATTTTAATCCCACTTAGTTAACCTTTACTAAACAAAGGAAAGTCAAGTGGACTAATTAATTTGATACCTGTTCATACCCTGACCGGGCTCCTCCAAACTCGGTCAATTCATAAAAGGTCCGACCTCGTCCTAAAGGCCCACACCTACAGGTCGGACCTCGGACAATAAAGCAAAGGAAGGCCCATCAAAAGGAACGCAGCCCAAAACCTAAAGGCCGAAAAGGCCTAGAAAAGGCGGTTCCACAAAGATAGAGATAAAACTCCCAAAGATAAGATAAGATAAGAATATCTTATCCAGGGAAGATCACGGCCAACTACTATAAATACACTGGAGCACCCATGTATGGCATTCATTCCACATTCTACACATATCTGCTTGGACCCATGCTAACTTAAGCATCAGAGTGTCATTGCAGGTACAACCACCAACCACTCTACCTATCAAGCTCAGGTCCCTGAACCCCCACCTCGGGCCTTTCCAGACGACCGAGCTACACGTTTCAGGTAACCCCCGGAACATTGGCGCCGTTGCCGGGGACCTGGAAGTCATTCCTTTACCATGGCGGACAATCCCCACAACAATGATCGCGCTGCATCCGAACAAGAGGATGAAATTGACACCGGAGAACGACCGGACAGCCCTCTATCACCACGCACTCCAGGAGGAAACAAACAGAATCGCCCAAAGACATCACTCCCAAACAAAGATCCACAAATTTCCGAAAAAGAGAAGAGCTCGGAAATTCTAGAAGCAGTCCGGGCACAACAAAACCGGCTGAAACAACTCGAAGAGGACATAAAAAAGCAGAGAGAAACTGAACAAGATCTGAGAAGGGAGACTCGAAAGCGCAGAGAATTAGAAGAAAAGCTGCGGAGAATAGAGGCCAACCTAAAAGACCGGACAGAACGCGGCACCACCCCCGAAGGTAACCATGATCCCTTCACGCAAGAGATCATGAAGGAGAAGGTACCGCGAAACTTCAAACCGCCCGATATGGATCTCTACGACGGCACCACCGATCCAAGTCACCACCTCAGCAACTTCAGAAGCAGAATGTACCTAGTCGACGCCTCCGACGCGATTCGGTGCAAAGCCTTCCCCACCACTCTCACCAAGTCAGCCATGAAGTGGTTCGACAACCTGCCACCAAGATCAATCACCAGCTTTGAAGACCTAACCAAAAAATTTCTGACAAGGTTCTCTATTCAAAAGGACAAGACAAAACATGCCCCCAGTCTACTCGGGATCAAACAAGGTAACCAAGAAACTCTCCGAGAATACATGGAGCGATTCAACAAAGCCTGCCTAGACATACAACACTTGCCCACTGAAGCAGCCATCATGGGACTAGCAAACGGCCTAAAAGAGGGACCGTTTAGCCAATCCCTATCCAAACGATACCCGACCTCCCTATACGAGGTGCAGGAGCGGGGCAGAAAAATATATCAACATGGAGGAAACCTCCCAGCTAAGAGACTCTTCTAGGAAGGAATCAACCTACCCACCCCGAGATCGAGATCGGGAACAAAGGAAGAAAGAAGAACCCAACTCGGACAAGCCACGGAAGTACCACAGCTACACCCCCCTCCGAGTCTCCCTGGTAGACATCTATAGAGAAGTATGCCACACCGAAAAGATCCCACCGCCCCGACCGCTAAAACACAAGAGGGCAGGGAGAGATCGGTCCGAATACTGTGAATATCACAAGCTCTACGGTCATTCTACTAACGACTGCTACGACCTAAAAAATGTTATAGAAAAACTAGCCAGAGAAGGAAAACTCGACAGATATATAGCATAGAAAGGAGAAGAGACCAGGAAGAGAAGGCGGGGAGATAACGAAGATCAGGCCGAACAAACCCCGCGAACCCCTGAAAGACACGTTCACATGATAAATGGAGGTTTTGCAGGCGGAGGAACATCCAGATCCTCGCGAAAAAGACACCTCAAAGAAGTCTATCACGTCCGAGAAGACAGTCCCCTGCCCGAATTACCTACCATCTCATTTACCCGAGAAGATGCTCAAGGGATAATACCCGGGCACGACGATCCAATGGTAGTCACCATTATCCTAGCAAACGCAAACCTACATCGAACCCTGATTGACCAGGGAAGCTCAGCAGATATCCTGTTCAAAACGGCCTTCGACAAGCTCGGACTTGAGGAAAAAGAACTAAAGGCCTATCCCACCGACCTATTTGGGCTAGGGGATACCCCGATCCATCCCTTAGGATACATCTCGCTACACACTACCTTTGGAAGAGGCGAGCAATCTAAAACATTAAGCATCGACTACATTATAGTCGACGTCACTTCAGCATACAATGCCCTCATTGGGCGACCAACCCTAAACAGACTGGCAGCTATAGTCTCGACCCCACACCTCTGTATGAAGTTCCCTACCACAAAAGGAATCGCTACCCTAAAAGGCGACCAAAAGCTAGCGCGGCGATGCTATAACGAAAGCCTGAGCCTAAAAGGGAAAGAGGTCAACACAATAGAACTCGGACGAGTCCAATCCCGAGAAGATCTTCGGCCACAACCAGAGGGAGAAACCGAAAAAATCCAGATCAGGGAACACACCCGAAAAAATAACAAACATAGGAGCAAACCTCGAAACGGGCCTAAAAGAGGAACTCACAACCCTCTTAAGGGAGAACTCCGACCTCTTCGCCTGGAAAGCCTCCGACATGCCAGGCATAAGTCCCGACCTGATGTGCCATAAGCTATCAGTTTACCCGGGATCCCGACCTATCCAACAAAGACGCCGAAAGCTCGGACCCGAGCGCATGCAAGCAATAGAAGAACAAGTACAGGCACTGCTAGATGCAGGGTTCATTAGGGAAGTAAAATACCCCCTATGGCTCGCAAACGTGGTCCTGGTAAAAAAGCCCAACGGAAAATGGAGGATGTGCGTCGATTACACGGATCTCAACAAAGCCTGCCCCAAAGACCCATACCCTCTACCAAACATCGACGCCTTAGTAGACGCAGCCTCAGGCTATAGATATCTCTCCTTCATGGACGCATACTCGGGATACAATCAAATCCCGATGTACGGACCCGACCAAGAAAAGACCTCGTTCATAACCCCAAGGGCAAACTACTGCTATGTAGTAATGCCCTTCGGGCTGAAGAACGCAGGGGCAACCTACCAGAGGCTAATGAACAAAGTGTTCTCAGAACACATCGGACTACAGCTGGAGGTGTACGTCGACGACATGCTGGTAAAGACACAGGAAGACAGAAACTTGCTGACCGACCTCACCAGCGTCTTCGGCACCCTCAGAAAACACAACATGAGACTTAACCCGACAAAGTGCACCTTCGCCGCAGAAGCCGGAAAGTTCTTAGGCTTCATGCTGACCCAAAGGGGCATCGAAGCGAACCCGGACAAATGCCAAGCGATACTCAATATGAAGAGCCCGACGTGTGTCAAAGAAGTACAACAACTGAATGGAAGGCTAGCCGCCCTATCAAGATTCTTGGCAGGATCAGCAATAAAATCACTACCTCTCTACTCACTCCTAAAGAAAGGAAAACCCTTCTCATGGACCCCGGAGTGCGAAAAAGCCTTTCAAGAATTCAAGGAATTCCTCGGGCAGCCACCCATCCTAACCCGACCTTTAAAGGGAGAAGAACTCGTACTATACCTCTCGGTTGGACATCGAGCAGTCGCTTCAGCGTTAATACGAGAAAATGACCAAGGACAACACCCCATATACTTTGTAAGCAAGGCACTACAAGGGGCCGAATTAAATTATCAGAAGATAGAAAAATTCGCCTACGCCCTAGTGTTCACAGCTCGGAGGCTCCGCCCCTACTTTCAAGCCCACACCATCAAAGTCCGGACAAACCAACCCATGAGACACATCCTCCAAAAAACAGACCTGGCAGGACGAATACTACAATGGGCGGTGGAGCTGTCCGAGTTCGACCTCCACTATGAAACCCGGACTGCCATAAAATCTCAGTATCTAGCCGACTTCATCGCAGAATACACTGAGACCCCTGGAACCCCACTCTCATGGAACCTGTATGTCGACGGGTCCTCAAACAAAACTGGAAGCGGAGCCGGGGTTATACTCGAAAGCGACCAAGGAACGCGGATAGAACTATCCCTAAAATTCGAGTTCCAGGCTTCGAACAACCAAGCCGAATACGAGGCCCTACTAGCAGGTCTAAAGCTAGCCGAAGAGGTCGGAGCCCGAAAAATCACGATCTTCAGCGACTCCCAGGTCGTCACATCGCAAGTAAATGGAAGCTACCAGGCCAAAGACCCCACCATGAAAAAATACCTGGACCAAACGCAGGCACAACTATGCCACTTTTCAGAGATACAGATTCAGCACATACCTCGGGAACAAAACGCCCGGGCAGATGCCCTCTCAAAGCTCGCCAGCACCAAGCCCGGAGGCAACAACAGAAGTCTCCTCCAGGAAACCTTACAATCCCCCTCCGTACTAAGAGAGGAAGAAACGCTAAACATATCCAACCAACAGCAAGGATGGATGACCCCCATACTCAACTACCTGAAGTCGGGAACTCTTCCCGCCGAAAGAAAGGAAGCCAAAAGACTCACGAAAGACGCTCAGAATTATACACTAATTCACGACGCATTATACAGAAGAGGATTCTCAAATCCCCTCCTTAGGTGCGTCCCGACCTCAGAAACAAAGAACGTCCTCGAAGAAGTCCACGGAGGCATGTGTGGGAACCATCTCGGAGCTCGGGCATTATCCAAAAAAGTAGTCCGAGCCGGGTTCTATTGGCCGACCTTGCAGAAAGACGCAACGGAATTTGTGAAAATATGCCCCCCTGCCAAAAACACGCCAATTTCCACAAGGCACCACCAGAAGACCTTATCAGCATCACCGCACCATGGCCCTTCGCAAAATGGGGACTTGACCTACTCGGCCCGTTCCCCCAAGGACCGGGGCAAGTCAAATACCTCATAGTAGGGGTCGACTACTTCACAAAGTGGATCGAGGCTGAACCCTTAGCCACCATTACGGCTCAAAAAAGCCACAAATTCCTATACAAAAACATTGTCACCAGGTTCGGAGTCCCCAACTCCATCACAACAGACAACGGAACACAGTTCACGGACATAAGTTTTCAGAACTTGGTGGCCGAACTAAAAATCAAACAGCAATTCACCTCAGTCGAGCACCCACAAGCCAATGGACAAGCAGAGGCCGCAAATAAAGTCATCTTGGCTGGGTTAAAACGAAGACTCCAAGAGGCCAAAGGGGCATGGGCCGAGGAGCTCCCCCAGGTACTGTGGGCATATCGGACAACCCCACACTCTGCAACGGGAGAATCGCCATTCCGACTAGCTTACGGGATGGAGGCAATGATTCCTATCGAAATAGATGAAGGGTCACCCAGAGTCATCTTCTACAGCGAAGAAGGTAACCCGCAGGCACAAAAGGAAGAACTCGACCTCCTCCCCGAGGTCCGAGAAAGAGCCCGGATCCGAGAAGAAGCCTTAAAACGGCGAACGGCCCTCAGATACAATCAGAAAGTAATAAAGCGAAACTTCTCCATTCACGACCTGATTCTAATCCGAAATGACATCAGAACACAAAAGTCGGGAGAAGGAAAGCTAGCTGCAAATTGGAAAGGACCCTACAAAGTAACAGAAGTCTTAGGGACAGGCTATTACAAAATATCCGACCTAGAAGGCAATGAGCTGCCCAGGGCCTGGCACGCCTGTAATCTAAGACGGTACTACAGCTAGAAAAATTTAACCCGAGGTGTACTCTTTTTCCCTACAAGGGTTTTTTAATGAGACACCCGGTTAAGTAAAAGCACCCGACCTAGTCAAGGGTAAACACTCTGTAAATATTCTTTCTTTTTTAATACTAATCAAATTTTTCTATTTTCCTCTTCCTCATGATGAAACAAATCCTAGAAAGTACCCCGCCAAGGCGCATTAATTTATGCTCGGCAAAACGCAAAAAATCATTTGCCAAGAGACCACACAAGGTCGGCAAAGATAAAGCGACGAGGTTCAAATTAATGTGAGAAGTTATAAAGCAACTCTGAAAAGGCTCAAAAAGCCAAATAAAAAGAGATTACAAAAATAACTTAAAAGGCCGACCAACGACAAGGTCGGACCCAACAAAGGGAGGTACTCGAACGCCCGAGGTCCGAGAAAAAAGCCCGGATCCAAGAAAGAAGCCTTAAAACGGCGAAAGCAAAGATTTCGAAAAACGCTTACTAAAAAGTTGCTATACAAAAACAACTAAAAAGTACAAGCGAAAAAACGAAATCAAAGGAAAGTTCAAAAAGCGCTAGCTAAAAGGTTGTTATCCAAAAACAACTAAAAAGCATAAAAGCGGAACAAAAAGGCAAAACGCGAGCAAAAACACCGCATAATAAGATAAAAAGTTACTGCAAGTAGCTAAAAGCAAAAAGGTGTCCAAAGCGTCCACAGAAACCATCCAAAAACAAAAGAGCCCACAGGCCGGGCAAAAAACCAAAGATAAAAAGATTACAGAGATTCAAGGTCCTTTCCGGACTCCACATCAACAGAAGGCTGCGGAGGAAACATAGAAATCGGGACAGCATTGACGGCACCGTCATCTCGGTTCAAAACCTCCACACCAGATCCCTCCTCGGCCAAAGGTGAAGTCGGGTTCACAACCGGAACTTTGGGGTCGGACACCGGAACCTCATCCTCGTTGGGAGCAGGAACAATCTTTCCCTCCACAACAACGTTATCCGTACTAAATAAGCTCAGATCCAGGTCAGGAGCAAGAACCCGGACCTGAGCCTTCAAATTTTCAAACATAGCATCCATACCCTTAGCCACATGACCCTCTAGCTCGTAAAAATCATCCTGAGCAGATTGCAACTTCTCCTTTGTCTCCACAAGCTCGGCATATATCCGAGTATAGTTCTCCGTCGCCGCCTTCGCCATCTCCTCAGATGCTTTCGCTGCCGCCACAGCCGCGGTAGCTTTGGCTTTCTCCTTCTCCAGAGACGCCTCCAGCTCAGTAATCCTAGCAGCCTTCAGTTCACTAATCCTATCAAACTCAGACTGAGCCTTCTCAAGTCGGGAGCTAGTCGCACCAATGGGGGATTTCTTGAACTCCCGGGCAATAACGGCATGAAGACTGGCCATCCGGACACAACTCCGCGCCATATACTGAAAATGATGCTCCATAGACACATCATCAGTAGAAATAAAGGTCTGAGGGAGAATATGCTGTTCAATCCAACCAAGAGCATCAAAATCCTTGTCATTAAAACCCGCAAGCTCTTGAGAGGTCTTCTGTTTCTTGGGAGGAGGACCCGAGGACGAAGGCGGAGAAGAGGTAGCAGGCCCAGAGGTCGGGGGATCTTGATTTATAGCTCGGAACTGGGGAGTCGGAATAGTCTTCGACCGAGTAGTGACACCCACGGTAGTCTTCTTCGGAGAAGATCGGGCAGAAGCCTCCCCAGCCTCGATATTTCGAGCAGCCACAGACTTCTTCGTCCGACGAAGGAACTTCATGGAATCCGCCTGAGAAGACATCTCTGCAGAAATAAAAGAAAAAGGATTACCACAACAGAAATTCCACCAAAACAAGGAAAACCAAAATACTAAAAAAGATGAATCTCGGAGAGGTCGGGAACTACCTAACTCGGAACGGAGAAGGCTTGGATCTCCCAACATTTTCTTCGTGTCCAAGTGAGGTGCCCGACCCCATAAACTGCTCACCACACCCACAAAGGCCTGCTCCACCTCATCTAGACTCTCAAAGGTATACTTAACAGACACTACATTCTCCTGCCAACAAAGAGGAAAAAAAGGCTCTCCACTCTCGTCTAGAAAGAAAGGTCGGACGTCTCCAGTAGCCCGGACCTTGAAATAAAAGTTCATAAAATCATGAAAGGACTCATCATACAAGGTACAAAACTTCCTCCCATGGTTAGCTCTAAAAGAGACCCAAGATACCTTCCCTCCACCCGACCCCGGCTTCGTCAACACAAACAAATAGGAAAAAAGAGAAATAGAGGGAGAGACGCCCAAAAACTGACACAAAAGTTGAAACAGCTTTAAAAACGCCTAAGAATTTGGATGGAGCTGCGTAGGGGCAAGGTTACAAGACCATAACACCTCGGACTCCAGATCGGTAAAGGGAAGTCGGACACTCAGCTTAGAGAAAAAACAATCATAAGCATAAAAGAAGAGCTTCTGGGAACTATCTAAGGGCGGGAAACACACTCTCTCCTCGGATTCCAGGGCCACTAGTTCGTAATCCCTCTCAGACTCCCTATTCTCACATATGCTACAGTGCCTACGGAACCTAGCTAAATACTCAGAATCTACCACAGAAGGGACTCTTAGAGGAAGAGGGTCTACCCAACCAAGACCACATGGAATCTTAGTCGACATCGCTTGAAGAACTTTTCGAGACATGAAATTTTTACCTACAAAGAAGAATACAGCAGCAAGCAAAAATCACATAAAGAAGACAGCGAAAACCCATTCAGCGAAGCAAGAAACAAAAACCCCACGAAGAAAACGCGGCAACCCGGAACAAAAATACCGGAGAACAAAAAGAGCCCCCCCATATACAAACAACAAGCAATGGCGGCGCCTCTTTTCGGGGCAACCCAGGCATAAAGAAAAAGAAACAAACAAGAGCCACACAAAGAACAGAAGCATATGTGCACAAGAAAAGAGAAACATGGGAACAAACCTGGAAGAAAGAAACGAAGACGCCAAGCTCCGAAGCAAGGAGAACGAAACGACGGCGCAGAGGGAACCCCAGAAAGACACACGGAGAGATTCGAGGAGGCAGAGCAAAGAGAAAGAAGAAGCAGTGCTCGGAAAGGATAAAGAAAAACAAAAACGCAGAAAAAGGAGGAAAGGGGCAAATAAATAAAGCCTTCACAAGAGCCCGAACGAAAATCGAGGAAAAACGGTAAAATGCAATAAATGCAGGAAACGGCCATTTTTGAATTTTGAAAAACTACTATGCCCGAGCTCGACCTCCCAAAAAGGACGAACTCGGGCAGGGGCACTGTTCATACCCTGACCGGGCTCCTCCAAACTCGGTCAATTCATAAAAGGTCCGACCTCGTCCTAAAGGCCCACGCCTACAGGTCGGACCTCGGACAATAAAGCAAAGGAAGGCCCATCAAAAGGAACGCAGCCCAAAACCTAAAGGCCGAAAAGGCCTAGAAAAGGCGGTTCCACAAAGATAGAGATAAAACTCCCAAAGATAAGATAAGATAAGAATATCTTATCCAGAGAAGATCACGGCCAACTACTATAAATACACTGGAGCACCCAGGTATGGCATTCATTCCACATTCTACACATATCTGCTTGGACCCATGCTAACTTAAGCATCGGAGTGTCATTGCAGGTACAACCACCAACCACTCTACCTATCAAGCTCGGGTCCCTGAACCCCCACCTCGGGCCTTTCCAGACGACCGAGCTACACGTTTCAGGTAACCCCCGGAACAATACCTAAAGTCCTAGTCTTTCCTTTGGAAAGGCTAGAGTTATTGAAACTCAAATTAATTAGCAACTCCCAATTTCAACCACTGCTTTATTTGACAGCTCAAGCGTCACCAATTACTCAACCAAAGTCAAAAGGGTAACAGAAAAATCCAAATTATTTATATAAATAAAAGACACAAATCATAGATCTGAAAATACCTCAAATTATATTTAAATAAGAAAATCAATCCAAACATGAAACATTGAAAATAAATAAATACAAAGAACATTGAACCTGGGATCGAGAGTCACTCCTAAAACTAAGAGAAGTCCTAAATCCTAATTTCTAAAAACTCTACCTAAATCCTAAGAGAGAGGAGAGAACCTCTCTCTCTAAAAACTACATCTAAAACATGAAAAGGAATTCTGAAAGCATGATCATAAATGGATGCATTCCCCCACTTTATAGCCTCTAATCTGTATTCTCTAGGCCAAAAATTGGGTTAGAAACAGCCCAGAAGTCACTTCCAGCGCTTTCTGGTCCGTACAGGTCGCGGCCAAGTGACGCGGAGGCGTCACCCACGCAGCCGCGCGGGTTGAAGTTCGCAGATGCGATGCATCCGCGTGAATCACGCGTTCGCGTCGCCTAGCGTTAGGGCAACTATGGCATATTATATATCAAATCGAAGCCCCAGACGTTAGCTTTCCAACGCAACTGAAACCGCGTCGTTTGGACCTCTGTAGTTAAAGTTATAGCTATTTGAGTGCGAAGAGGTCAGGTTGGACAGCTTAGTAGTTTCTCCAACTTATTGTATTCCTTCCATTTTTGCATTCTTTCTTTTCATCCTCTGAGCCATTCTTGTCCTATAATATCTGAAAATACTTAACACACATATCAAGGCATCTAATGGTAATAAGAGATGATTAATAATAAGCAAATATAAGATCAAAGAAGCATGTTTTCAATCATAGCACAAAATCAGGAAGGAAAATATAAAACATGCGAATTGTATGAATAAGTGAGTAAAGAGTTGATAAAAACCACTCAATTGAGCATAAGATAAACCATAAAATAGTGGTTTATCACAGAGCCATCTGAGGAGGAGGCGGATGAGCACGAGGAGGAGACCCATCCACAGAGAGAGACTGCGTAGGTAGGCATAGAGCAGGCTGCACCACAGCAGGAGATCCCACATCAGATCCAGGCTGCGGATCTTGAGATCCCTATCCAGTCAGCACCCCCTCTGTAGCAGCCAGATCATCAGACCACCACCACAGAGACTCCAGCTACCCATCCTTCTGGAGATGACACTCCTTCACACCCAACTTGAGTGAGCATCGAGGACGATGCTATTATTTAAGTGTGGGGAGGTTGCCATCTCTGGCATATCTTTATTTTGGTGAACCACTACAAAATTTCTCTTATTTTGTTCATTTTCTGTATTTTTGCATATTTTTCTCTTTTTTCTTTTTATTGTACTTTTTGCATTTTGCACTTTAAGCTATATGTATACTATTTTGGATATTTTAGCTTGATTTGCACATTAGTTTACTAGTTTTATTTTAAGTGGATTAATTAGTATAGTTTACCCTTTTTAGTATATGATATTTGACTTGATTGAAAATAAAAAGGAAGTAAGCTAGAGACTTTAACAGAATAGAAACAATCCACACCTTGAATATATAGCATTACATGTTAGTTAGTAAAGAACATTTCATCAAGGAGGAACACTAAAACTTTAAAGCCATTCAATATATTTTACATTTAGTATAATGGGAACTCTTGATTTCTACTTGCATGACATACTTAAGTGATTCTAGCTCACTTACCCCAAAATTAGCTTACCTTTTTACGTCACCCTTGTTAGCCCCCTTGAGCCTTTAATTCCCTCTTATTTTATAAACCACAACACTAGCCTTAAGCAGAAAAACAAATTTAAAATCCTAAATTGAATCCTTGGTTAGCTTAAGATAGAAATTGTGTAATTATTTAAGTGTGGGAAACCTATTGGGAACATGGATGATAAAAACAAAGGGTAGGAAGTTGAAAAGAATGAAATAATTCAAAATAAAATTTTTGGGAAGCATGCTCATGTGAAATCAAAATAAAAATAAATTACCATGTACATTGATAAAAAAAATTATTATTAAGTGATTGAATAAGGGGATACAAAAAAAAAATAATAATACCCTAAAAGCAAAATAAAAAGAATCAATGCACATGGGACAAAATTCAAAAATAAATTTGGTGCATGAGCATGTAATACAAAAGTGGAAAAATTTGGGTAGCTAGGTAAAGAACTTTGAAATTATAGAAGGTATGTATGTTAGGTGAGATCTTAGACTAATCAAGGATTCACTTTGTTAGCTCACTTAGCCTTATATATACATCCTCACCCTTGCCTTGGCCCCATTACAACCTTGAAAAGACCTCATGATGGTTGCATTAGTACATTAAATATTTGTTGATTGGTTAGATGAAGAACAAAGTTTAGAAAGCATGATTAGAGAAGAATAGAGTGATTGACCCTAGACACTTGAGAGATTAGAGTGATATACACTACCAGTGAGGGTTCAATGCTTGATTCTATGTTCCCTGCTTTCATTAGCTATCTTCTTACAAGTTTACTTGCTTTTTATTCTGTGATTTGAATTAGTGGAATTTAATTCATATTTGTCTTGAAGAACTTATTTACTTTTAACCAAGTAGGTAGAAACATTTTGCATGTAGTTACATTCATATAGATAGCTTATATTTCATACATTCTATCATTCATCTTCACTCCTTTATAGCTTCTGTTGAGCTTAGCATGAGGACATGCTAATGTTTAAATGTGGAGAGGTTGATAAAACACTATTTTATGGTTTATCTTGTACTTAATTGAGTGGATTTTATCAATCTTTCATACATTTATTCATATGATTTGCATGTTTTACAATTCCTTCCCAGAATTTGTTTTATGATTGAAAATATGCTTCTTTGGCTTTTATTTACTTTTATTTAATCCTATCTTATTACCATTAGATGCCTTGATATGTGTGTTAAGTGATTTCAGGGATTACAGGGCAAGAATGGCTTAGAGGATGGAAAAGAAGCATGAAAAAGTGGAAGGAATACAAGAAGTTGAAGAAACTGCAAAGCTGTCAGCCTGACCCTCTCGTACTAAAACGACCATAACTTGAGCTACAGAGATCTAAATGACATGGTTCCACTTGCGTTAGAAAGATAACGTCCGGGGCTTCGATTTGATATATAATTTGCCATAGTGGCCGTACAGATAGGTAACGTGAACGCGTCATCTACGTGGACGTGTCGCATCTGCGAAAATCAGTGTGGCAGAATTCGCAAATAGCGAATCCTGGGCTATTTCCGGCCTAGTTTCAAGCCCACAAAAAATGGATTAAAGGCTGCAAAGTGGAGGAATGAAGGAGAGGGGAGATCATGCTCTCATAATTCATGATTTTAGGATTAGATGTAGTTTTTAGAGAGAGAGGTTCTCTCCTCTCTCTTAGGATTAGGATTAGGATTTTTATTAGGATTATGAATATTTCTTCTACATCTCAGGTTCAATATTCTTTGCATTTATTTATTTTCAATGTTCCATGTTTGGATTGATTTTCTTATTTAAATATAAATTGAGGTATTTTCAGATCTATGATTTGTTTCTTTTATTTATAATATAAATAATTTGGATTTTTCCCTTTTGGCTTTGGTTGAGTAATTGGTGACGCTTGAGCTGTCAAATAAAGTAGTGGTTGAAATTGGGAGTTGCTGATTAATTTGAGTTCCAATAACTCTAGCCCTTTCCAAAGGAAGGACTAGGACTTTAGGTATCAAATTAATTAGTTCACTTGACCTTCCTTTGTTTAGTAAAGGTTAACTAAGTGGGATTAAAATCCAATTCTCATCACAATTGATAAGGATAGGACTTCCAGTTCTTGTACCTTGCCAAAGGTTTATTTTCCAGTTATTATTATTTTATTTTACTTGTCATTCAACTAACTTTTTACCTTAATCCAAAACCCCAAAACACACTTTTTCATAACCAATAATAAGAACATACTTCCCTGCAATTCCTTGAGAAGACGACCCAAGGTTTAAATACTCGGTTATCAATTTTAAAGGAGTTTGTTACTTGTGGCAACCAAAACGTTTGTATGAAAGGACTTTTGTTGGTTTAGAAGCTATACTTGCAACGGGAAATTATTCTGAATTCTAGACCACGCAAAAGTTCTCTCATCAATCGTGCAAAACGCACGAGGCCATCCGCACTCCCGCACAACTTTCTGTGCGAAACTCCAATAACGCCGATTCACAAACCCACACAGACGCGTCGCTGATGCTTACGCGTGGGTTGGACTTTTTGCAGGGGCGTGTACGCGTGTGGCACGCGTACGCGTGGTGTGGCTTGTGCGCCACGCACTACTCCAGTGCATCTCTCGTGCAACTCTCTGTTCAGTTTCACTATACAAACGACGCGTGCACGTCGTTGACGCTGGAATGTTGATCGCGTCTGTCTTTTTTTTTCTTTTATGCAGTATGCAAAATTCAAAATGTAATGAATGTCATGCAAAAATTTCTGGTTCAATCAAAATTCAAAAACAGACTAAAATGGAAGAGGAACGATCATACCATGGTGGGTTGTCTCCCACCTAGCACTTTTAGTTAAAGTCCTTAAGTTGGACATTTTGGTGAGCTTCTTGTTATGGCGGCTTGTGCTTGTACTCATCCAAGAATCTCCACCAGTGTTTGGAATTCCCATAGCCTCTGGGATCCCAAACTAGGCGCAGAAAGCCTTCAAACAAGCTAAAGCAAGTGACAAGGCCCCAAGAGTATTGATTTCTAGATTGAATTTTGGGGTCCCAAACCTTGCTTTTGCACCCGTCTTCTTGTTGATCATTAGTGTTCCAACTGGGTTGCGGGCAATCTGAATTCTCACTAAAGCGGCCAAATAACTTCTTAGACCCATTCAGTTGAGCTTTGCACCAAACTTTGCATGTCAACTTGGAGCATACAACTATGTTGAACCTTTCTTGACAACTCCAACCACTAACCATCTTCTTCTTGCTCTTAATGCCACAAAGAGCTCTAAGTTGACCATCCGTCTTTAGAAGCCCATATTCAAGTGAGAAAGTAAAGGTCAAAGATAAGAATTTTACCCACTTGAACGTTGTGTTGGACGGTAATGGCTTCGGGGGAGTTGTTTCTAATGATCTTGCAAGCTCCACTCCCTTGTGCTCTTCTTTGGCAACGTCCACCTCTTTGCAATCTTCTTCAATATCAACCTCTTCCTCTTGGTAGATCTCTTCCAATTCAATTTCTTCTTCATTGTTCACCAAGGGCATGGGAGGCTGTGCTTCTTCTTCTTTCATCTCCATGTCAAGTCCAATGGGAGAGGATTCAAATGTAGATAAGAATTCATCAATGATCGAATCCATCTCTTGATCATCCCATTCAAAGTCTTCAATCATGAGATGCCTTGGAGGTTGTACACCTTCCTCAACATCAGTTTCAAATGTTTTTGAAGGAGGCTATATAACTTGACCTTCCCATGGAGGTTCAGCATCTCCTAAGTCTTGAACCACTTCTTCTTCTTCAATAATTCTGGCTTCCTCTACATGTTCCCGTACAAAGTCACGCTCCTTATTGTCTACTGGAGTTTCTAGTGTCTCCTTCATGCTACGTTCTTCATTAGATTCTGCATATGAAGCCATGGGGGTTCCTTGAATGTCCAAACGTCAGAAAGGTAATCGATTTATCGCTTGATCCAAGTGTTTAAGTATAAAATCGTATTCCTCCTTGATGGCTTCTTTTCTATGATAACTCCCTTCAACTACTCCTTCATCTGCAAAGGTCTCTACTACCTTCACCTTTGGTGCCTCCTCTAGCTCCTTATGAAGTATGGATTCGCAAAGATGATCCTCCCTCTCTTGTTCCATGTCAATAGTATCATTGGGAGAATGTTGCTCTTGGGTTGATGGATGTGGGTGCTCTTCCATGGATGGTGGTGATGGGATGGGTGGATTATTATGTGGTTGAGATGGAAGTGCATTGGAGCTTGAGGGTTGAATATTGGGGGTAGAGGGTTGGTCCATGCTGGATATAAGTGCTTGAAGAGTAGAGGTGAGACTAGTGATAGAGGCAAGTGTGCTCTCCATGGAGGTTTGGGATGGATAAGAGGGTTCATTTTTTTGGAAAACAGGTCCATAATATGGAGGTGGTTCTTTTTGATAAGGATATGGAGATGGTGAATATTGAGGTGGTGGTTCTAGGTATGGTTCATATGGTGGTTGGTGTGGTGGATAAGGATTAGGGTCATCTGGAGGTGAATGGCGGAAAGGGGCTTGTGAGTGTGGTGGTTCAAAGCTATGTTGAGGAGGTGGTTCATCGGCATATGATGGGGCTTGTTGGTAACTACAAGGGGGTCCACCATACCTATCATCCTGGTATGCATTGCAGAGTGGTCTTTGTCCATGATATCTTGGAAGATGTTGTTGCCTAAAGGGTTGATCAGATCTTCTTGGCTCCATCCATCTTTGATTGCTTTGACCTTGATGCATAGTCCTGTTATAGCTTGCATTCCTTGCAACAAAAGTAGAACCAAACTCAAAGCGAGAGGGGTGAGAATTCACAGTAGCTATCAAAAATAAGGGGAAACAAAAACAAATAAATAAGTAAAAGAAAAATATTTACAATAACCAATAATAAGGCACACGTTTGCAATTCCCCGACAACACGCGCCATTTTGAAGAACTGAAGATTGTTGGTTGAGAAGTTATAATAAATTCTCGTTGCAAGTATAGTTTCTAAACCAAGCAATCTACCTTTCTTACAAACGTTTGGTTGTCACAAATAACAAACCCAATATAATTTATAAACCGAAGTATTCAAATCTCGGGTTGTCTTCTCAAGGAATTGCAGGGAAGTATGCTTTATTATTGGTTATGGAAAACAGTGTTTGGGTTTGTAAAGGTTTTGAATGAGATAAATGGTTTGCAGAAATTAAGAAATTAATAATTGATAAAACTTTTGGCAAGGTATGAAAACTGGAAGTCCTATCCTAGTTATCCTTATCAATAGTGATGAGAATTATACTGTTGCTCCCATTAAGTCAACCTCTAACTATGAAGGTCAGTTAAGTGGACAAATTAATTTAATACCTAAAGTCCTAGTCAACTCCTTGAGAAAAGACTAGAGTTAAAGGAATCTAAATTAATCAGCAAGAATAATAATTATCAATCACAATGAGTTTGATAACTCAAGAGTCACCAATTAATCAACCAAAGCCAATAGTAAATAATCTAAATTAAAAATAAGGAAAAGCAATCATGAGTCTGAAATACCTCAAATTATATTAATTAAGAAAATCAATCCCAACATGGAAAAGTTCATAAGCCAAATAGGCAACATAAGTAATACAAGCATTAAAGCATCTGAAAGTAAAAGAGAAATATAAAGTAAAAGGAATATTGAACCTGATGAAGAGTCGAAATCCTAAATCCTTTAAGAGGAATCCTAATCCTAAATCCTAAGAGAGAGGAGAGAGCCTCTCTCTCTAAAAGCTACATCTAAAATTATGAAAAGTGAATTATGATCTGATCTGAAGTATGTCCTGAGTCTCTGCTTGTTTTCTGACTTTAATCTATGTTTCTGGGCCGAAATCTGGGTCAAAATGGGGCCCGAAACTGTCTCCAGCGTATTCTGTAATTTCTGCAGATCGCGTAGGTCACGCGTACGCATCAATTACGCGTACGCGTCATTCAGCAATTTCCCCTCCACGCGTACGCGTCAGGCATGCGCTCGCGTCGTTTGCGCGAACTCCAATCCACGCGTACACGTCGCTGTGATTTTGTCCGATTTGCGCGCACGCGTTAGCCATGCGTGCGCGTCGCTGTTCGCTGGTTGTCTCTTTTATTTCTTGTGCTCCTTCCCTGTTTGGAAGCTTCCTCTTTATTCTCTAAGCCATTCCTGCCCTATGAAGCCTAAAACACTTAACACACGGATCACGACATCGAATGGTATAAAGGGAAATTAAAATACACAATAAAAAGATCTCTAAGAAGCAAGTTTTTAATCATAGAACTAAACTAGGAAGGAATTGAAAAATCATGCAGATCATATGAATAAGTGGGTGAAAAGCTTGATAAAACCACTCAATTAAACACAATATAAACCATAAAATAGTGGTTTATCAAAGCCACAGAGTTCGTAAAGACATGTCCATCCTGTCAGAAACATGCCAACTTTCACATCGCCCTACCAGCGTGACTTCACCTTGGCCATTCGCAAAATGGGGACTTGACCTTCTCGGACCCTTCCCCTAGGGATCAGAACAAGTTAAATTCCTTATAGTGGGGATAGACTACTTCACAAAGTGGATCGAGGCAGAACCCCTAGCTAATGCCACTGTCCAAAGAAGTCGAAAATTCCTATATAGGAATATTGTCACAATGTTTGGGATTCCATACTCCATCACCACAGACAATGGTACCCAGTTCACAGATGCAGGCTTCAGAAAGCTAGCGGCCGACTTGAACATAAAACAACAATTCACTTCCGTAAAACATCCCCAAGCCAATGGACAAGCCGAAGCTGCCAACAAAGTCATACTGGCTGGGCTGAAACGGAGATTACATGATACAAAGGGAGCCTAGGCCGAGGAGCTCCCACAAGTCCTATGGGCATATCGAACAATGTCACATTCCACCACAAAGGAATCACCCTTTTGATTAGCGTACGGAACGGAGGTAATGATCCCAGTGGAGATTGAAGAAAGGTCCCCTAGAGTGATTCACTATAGTGAAGAAGCCAACTCCCAACTTCAAATGGAAGAACTCGACCTACTTCCGGAAGTCCGAGAAAGAGCTCGGATTAGGGAAGAAGCATTAAAACGGTGAATGGCTACGAGATACAATCAAAAGGTAGTACAGTAAGCTTTTGTTGAGAATGACCTCATCCTAATCTGAAATGACATCGGAACAACCCGACCTGGAGAAGGAAAGCTAGCACCAAACTGGAAAAGACCCTACTGTGTCATAGAAGTACTTGGAAAGGGCTACTACAGACTGTCCAAACTCGATGGGCGAGAGCTTCCTAGGTCATGGCACGCCTACAACCTAAGAAGGTACTATAGTTAGGGATGATAAAGGATCTTAGGATAGGGTGCACTCTTTTTCCTGAAAAGGTTTTTTAATGAGGCGCCAAGCCAAGACCTACAAATCACCCAACTTAGAGGATTAACCTCCCGTATGTATATGTTTACATTTGCTTTTGAATAAAATCTGTTCAGATCTTTTACAAATGCTCAAGCCGCATTAAATCTGAAACATTCATCGTCCGATTATAAAGCTACAGATCGGCAAAAAGTGAAAGTCAAATTCACTACGCGATCACGATAAAAACCAAAGATGAAAACCAAATTCATTGAAAGGTCGACCAAACGAGGGTGAAACCCAATCTCTACAAAATTGGCAAAGATGAAAACAGAATAATGCAAGAAGTTATAGAAAGTGATCCATAGAAAGGACCTGACGAGGTCCTAATAAAATGGATTTCTATAAAATAACTTAAAGACTGGCCGACGTAAAGAAGTCGGACTAGTTGCGATAAACTGAAGTTATAAGTAAATCCCTAGAAAGAGGTCTGGCCAGCCCTATAAAAGAGGATTACTATAACTTAGAAGGGCTCGACATGATGAAGTCGGCCCAAAGCATAAAAGTTATAAAAGTAATCCCTGAAATGAATAAGGTCCAAGAAAGAGGATTACAAAATAACTTGGAAGGGCCTGACATGATGAAGTTGGCCCAAAGAATAAAGTTATAAAAGTAATCCCTGAAAGAGACCTGAACAAGGTCCAAGAAAGAGGATTACAAAATAACTTGGAAGGGCCCGACATGATGAAGTCGGCCCAAAGAATAAAGTTATAAAAGTAATCCCTGAAAGAGACCTGAACAAGGTCCAAGAAAGAGGATTACAAAATAACTTGGAAGGGCCCGACATGATGAAGTCGGCCCAAAGCATAAAGTTATAAAAGTAATCCCTGAAAGAGACCTGAACAAGGTCCAAGAAAAAGGATTACAAAATAACTTGGAAGGACCCGACATGATGAAGTCGGCCCAAAACATAAAGTTATAAAAGTAATCTCTAAAAGAGACCTGAACAAGGTCCAAGAAAGAGGATTACAAAATAACTTGGAAGGGCTCAACATGATGAAGTTGGCCCAAAACATAAAGCTACAAAAGTAACCCTTGAAAGAGACCTAAAACGAGGTCCAAAAAAGAGGGTTACCAACAACAACTTGGGCAAAAACTGACCTGACGAAATCGGCAACCTATAATTCCTAACAAAGACCTGAACAAAGTTCAAACAAAATGAATTGCTGAAAATAACATCAGGCAAAAGAATCAAGCCAATCAGGTTAGACACAGTTCTAATGCTCCCAAAGCCTACAAAGGTACCAAAACGAGTGCAGACAGACATGATATAAAAACACAAAGTTATAATAATAGCAAGCTTCAGAGGCCACCAAGGTCAGCCCAAAAAGCCTGAAAACTACTTTGTTTTTCAAAATAAAGTTGCTAAACAAGCAACTAAGAAAGTGTCAACAGTCAACAAACACCATTTACAAAAGCGAAAGTTCAAACATATCAGGGATAACTAAAGAGGATCTAGAGGTTTCCCAGTAGTTGCATCAACATGGGGCGAAGGAGGACGAGTTTGGAGAGGCACAGCATCCACTGTCCCATCCTCCCGGTTCAAAATTTTCCAGTCAGGTTCTGGCTCAATTTTGGCTGAAGGAGTTGAAGAAGTCGGCACAACAGAAGCCTTGGCGGCAAGCGCAGGAAGAGGTTCAACATCATCATCGTCAGGGTCGTCAGGAACAATCTTATTGTCCCTTACAACATTATCAAGGCTGAAAAGAGTGAGGTCGAGCTCGGGTGCAACGACCCAAACCTGCTCCTTTAAGTTCTCATAAGCCGTAGTCACGCTGCTCACAAGGTGACCTTGGAGCTCGGTATAATCATCCCGGGAAGTCTCCAAATCACCCCTGAGACACACCACTTCTCGGTAGGCCAAAACGTAGCTCTCCTTGTGCTTCAACACCGTGTGTTCAGCCAACTTCACAGAAGCCGCCAAAGCCACAGAGCTATCCTTTTCACCCTCTAATTCTTTCTCCACCTTCTCCAACTTTACCTCCAGCTCCTCCTTCAAACCTTTTATCCTATCAAACTCTGACTTAGCCTTCATCATAAAAGACTTTGTAGCATGAACCGGGATACCCTGAGCAGTTCAAAAAAGAGCCGCACCCATATGAGCCATCTTCACACTGCTTCTAGTTATGAACTCCAGGTGATGAAGAATGGACACATCATCCATTGAAAGACCTCCATAGGGGGCAATTTGCTGGTCGACAAACTCGACAGCATCAAAATCAAGGGCATCAAGGTTAAAGGGCTCAGATGTTTTTTGCTTTTTTGGAGGAGGAGCGCCAGAAGCAGCAGCTGAAGTTTGTGGAGGGTCAGCCAGACGAACCCGGGGAGTAGGGATGACCCTCCTCGGCCCGGTTGAACTCGGCACGGGCGTTTTGACCTGAACTTGAGAAGACCCCTCTCCTGCCGCCTTGACCGATATGTTTTGAGCAGCAGGGATTGAGCAGGGATGTAGAAGTCTAGGATTATGAAGTCAGCAGGGATGTAGAAGTCTTCAACCTTCACCAAGACATCCTCTACAAGTCCATAAGCCTGTTTCATTGATTTGTTTGCCATCTCTAGTGAGATTCTTTCAGCTTGTACCTCAAAAATCCCTAGTTTCTCTATTACAGAGAGTGGCATGAGGTTTATACCTGACCCCAGGTCACACAGAGCCTTCTCAAAGGTCATGGTGCCTATGGTACAAGGTATTAAGAACCTTCCGGGATCCGGTTTCTTTTGAGGTAATGTCTGCTGAACCTAGGTATTCAGTTCATTGATGAGAAATGGAGGTTCATCCTCCCAAGTCTCATTACCAAATAACATGGCATTCAGCTTCATGATTGCTCCTAGGTATCGAACAACTTGCTCTTCAATAATATCTTCATCTTCTTCAAAGGAAGAATACTCATCAGAGCTCATGAATGGTAATAGGAAGTTCAGTGGAATTTCTATGGTCTCTATATGAGCCTCAGATTCCTTTGGTTCCTCATTAAGGACTTCCTTATTGGCTAGTGGGCATCCATTGAGATCTTCCTCACTAGAAATCACTGTCTCTTCCTTCTCTATAGGTTCGACCATTTTGGTTATATTGATGGCCTTACACTCTCTCTTTGGATTCTCTTCTGTATTGCTTGGGAGAGTACTAGGAGGGATTTTAATAACTCTTTTACTCAACTAACCCACCTGTGCCTCCAAATTTCTGATGGAGGACCTTGTTTCAGTCATAAAATTGAGAGTGACCTTAGATAGATCAGAGACTACGTTTGCTAAGATAGAGGGGCTCTGCTCAGAATTCTCTGTCTGTTGCTGAGAAGATGATGAAAAAGGCTTGCCATTGCCAAACCTATTTCTCCCACCATTATTATTATTGAAGCCTTGTTGAGGCTTCTATTGATACTTGCATAAGAAATTTGGATGATTTCTCCGTGAAGGATTATAGGTGTTTCCATAGGATTCTCCTATGTAATTCACATCTTCCATTGTGGGATTCTTAGGGTCATAAGCTTCTCCTTCAGAGGAGGCTTCTTTAGTACTGCCAGATGCAGCTTACAATTTAGTCAGATTCTAAAAAATCATATTGACTTGCTGAGTCAATATTTTGTTCTGAGCCAATATGGTATTCAGAGTATCAATCTCAAAAACTCCTTTCTTCTGAGTCATCCCATTACTCACAGGATTTCTTTCAGAAGTGTACATGAGCTTATTATTTGCAACCACCTCAATGAGTTTCTGAGCTTCAGCAGGGGTTCTTTTCAGATGAAGAGAACCACCAGAAGAGTGGTCCAATGACATCTTGGACAATTCAGATAGACCATCATAGAATATATCCAAGATGCTCCATTCTGAAAGCATGTCAGAAGGACACCTTCTGATCAATTGCTTATATCTTTCCCAAGCTTCATAGAGGGATTCACCTTCTTTTTGTCTGAAGGTTTGGACATCCACTCTAAGCTTGGTCAGCTTTTGAGGTGGAAAGAACTTGGCCAAGAAAGCAGTGACAAACTTATCCCAAGAGTTCAGGCTTTCTCTAGGTTGTGAGTCCAACCATATCCTAGCTCTATCTCTTACAGCAAAAGGGAAAGGTATAAGTCTATAGACCTCGGGATCAACCCCATTGGTCTTAACAGTATCACAGATCTGCAAGAATTCAGCTAAAACTTGATGAGGATCTTCCGATGAAAGTCCATGAAACTTGCAAGTCTGCTGCATTAGAGAAACTAATTGAGGCTTAAGCTCAAAGTTGTTTGCTCCAATGGCAGGAATTGAGATGCTTCTTCCATAGAAGCTGGAAGTTGGTGCAGTATAGTCACCAAGCATCTTCCTTGCATCTCTGGCATTGTTGGTTGGTTCGGCTGCCATGTCCACTTCTTTTTCAAAATTTTCTGTAAGGTCCTCTCCGGAGTGTTGTGCTTTAGCTTCTCTTAGCTTCCTCTTCAGAGTCCTTTCAGGTTCAGGATCAGCTTCAACAAGAATGTTTTTATCTCTGTTTCTGCTCATTTGAAAAAGAAGAGAACAAAGGGAGTAGTGAAATCCTCTATGTCACAGTATAGAGATTCCTTGAGGTGTCAGAAGAAAAGAAGAATAGAGGAATGAGGTAGAGAGAGAATAAGAAGAATTTGAACACAGAGGGAGAGAGAGGGTTCGAATTATAAGTAGAAGAGAAGTGTTAGCAAATAAATAGAAAGAGATGAGAGAGAGAGTATTGAAAAATTAAAAGTAAAACAATTAGTTAATTAAAAAGATTTTTGAAAAAGTTGGTTAGTGAAATTCGAAAATTGGAGGTGGAAAAGTGGTTAGGTGGTTTTGAAAAAGATAAGAAATAGTAATTAGTTGAAAAAGATTTGAAAATAATTTTGAAAAGATAAGAAGTTAGAAAAAGATTTTGAAATGAAAATTTTAAAAAGATATGATTGAAATTTATTTTGAAAAAAGAGTTAAAAAGATTTGATTTTTAAAATTAAAGTTGATGACTTGACTAACAAGAAACTAAAAGATATGATTCTAAAATTCAAAGATTGAACCTTTCTTAACAAGAAAGTAACAAGCTTGAAATTTTGAATCAAAACATTAATTGTTAGCAAGGATTTTCAAAAATATGAGATAAGATTAAGAAGATTTTGAAAAATTAGTTTGAAAATTTTCAAAAAAATTGAAAGATGAATATTTAAAATATGTTTGATGCAAAAAGTTTTGAATTAAAACATGAAAAATGGAAAAAATTCGAATTGGGAACAAAATTACCTCCCTTGTGTCATCCTGGCATTGAACGCCCAAAATGCTATCCATTCTGGCGTTTAACGCCCACTTGGCTGCCTCTCTGGGTGTTTAACGCCCAGCCAGATACCCTGGCTAGCGTTAAATGCTAGGAATCCTTCTTTACTAGGTGTTTTTCTAAACACCCATAATGCTGCCCATTCTGGCGTTTAATGCCCAAAATGATACCTTTATTGGCGTTAAACGCCCAAAATGATAGCCATTCTGGCATTTAACGCCCAAAATGCCTTTTTACTGGCGTTTTAACGCCAGTGAGCTCTTTTTCTCTGTAATTCCTCTGCTTTATGTTCTGATCCTTCATTTCTCTGTATTATTTACTGAAAAGATATATATTTTTTATTTTTTATTTGAAATTTTGACTCGACTAACAAGAAACAACTAAATTTTAAAAAAAATTTGACCAAGTCAACTCTAAATTTCGAAAATTATGAGTAGAAAAAGGAAAAGATATTTTTTATTTTTGAATTTTTAATGAGGAGAGAGAAAAATAATAAAATGAATCAAAACATAAAAATTTAAGATAAAAACCGATAATGCATGTCAAGATGAACATCAAGAATACTATGAAGAGCATGATGAACATCAAGAACATATTTTTGAAAATTTTTAAGAAAAGAAAGACATGCAAGACACCAAACTTAGAAATTTTGAATGTTTAGACACTATGGATTCGAAAATAAATATGAATAACAACATAAAACATAAAACAAGAAAATCATAAGATTAAACAAAGAAAATTATCAAGAACAACTTGAAGACAAAGAAAGAACACATGATGAATTTTCAAAAATCTAAGAAAGAAAGACATGCAAGATACCAAACTTAAAATTTGACACTAGACTCAAACAAAAAACATAATTTTTTTGGTTTTTATGATTTTATTAAATTTTTTTGTATTTTTCAAAAATAAAAATAAAAAGCTTAAACATAAAATAAAATTACCCAATCTAAGGAACAAGATGAACCGTCAGTTGTCCAAACTCGAACAATCTTCGGCAACGGCGCCAAAAACTTGGTGCACAAAATTGTGATCACACTTTTCACAACTCCGCACAACTAACCAACAAGTGCACTGGGTTGTCCAAGTAATACCTTACGTGAGTAAGGGACGATCCCACGGAGATCGCCGGCTTGAAGCAAGCTATGGTCATCCTGTAAATCTTAGTCAGGCAGATTTAATTGGTTATGAGTTTTGATAATTGAAAAATAAATAAAGCGTAAGATAAAATAAAGATACTTATGTAATTCATTGGTGGGAATTTAAGATAAGCGTTTGGAGATGCATTGTTGCCTCTGAACCTCTGCTTTCCTATTGTCTTCATCCAATCATGCGTACTCCCTTCCATGGCAAGCTGTATGTTGGTGGATCACCGTTGTCAATGGCTACCATCCGTCCTCTCAGTGAAAATGGTCCAGATACGGTTTCCGCACGGCTAATCATCTGTCAATTCTCACTTGTGTCGGAATAGGATCTCTCTATCCTTTTGCACACTGTCACTGTGCCCAACATTCGTGAGTTTGAAGCTCGTCACAATCATCCCGTCCCCGATCCTACTCAAAATACCACAGACAAGGTTTAGACTTTCCGGATCTTAGGAATGCTGCCAATTGGTTATAGCTTATACCACGAAGGTTCTAATCTCATGAATTTGAATGCTCTGTTGTCAGGAGAGGCGAGTCAAATCTGTGGATCAGAGACCCAAGAGATTATACTATGACTGTCATCCAATGACTACGTTGAACATCATGTAGACCGCTTGTGGTTGTCAGGCACGCAGATCTTGGCTAAGCGAATAACGAAGATATTGGGTGATTGTCATGGGTTACCCCTTCATTCTGACTTAACTGAATTAAGTACGAGAGTATATCTTGGAGAAGAAGTAGGCGTGAATTGAAAGAAAAACAATAGTACTTACATTAATTCATGAAGAAACAGCAGAGTTCCGCACCTTAATCTGTGAGGTGTAGAAACTCCACCGTTGGAAAATACATAAGAGAGAAAGGTCTAGGCATGGCCGAATGGCCAGCCTCCCTCCAAGTGATCAAAAGATCAAAAGATGATCCAAAGATGAAATACAATAGTAAAAAGTGCTATTTATACTAAACTAGTTACTAGGGTTTACATAAAATAAGTAACTAAGTGCAGATAGTGCAGAATCCACTTCCAGGGCCCACTTGGTGTGTGTTTGGACTGAGATTTGAAGCTTTCACATGCATAGGCCATTCTTGGAGTTAAACGTCAGCTTGGATGCCAGTTTGGGCATTTAACTCCAGTTCTGGTGCCAATTTCGATGTTTTACGCCAGAAAAGGGTCTCTGGTAGGCGTTTTAACGCCAATTTGAGCCATCAAATCTCGGGTAAAGTATAAACTATGATATATTGATGGAAAGCCCAAGATGTATACTTTTCAACGTAGTTGAGAGCGTGCCAATTGGACTTATGTAGCTCGAGAAAATTCACTTCGAGTGCAGGAGGGTCAGAATCCAACAGCATCTGCAGTCCTTTCTCAGCCTCTGAATTAGACTGTTGCTCAGGTCCCTCAATTTCAGCCAGAAAATATCTGAAATTACAGAAAACACACAAACTCATAGTAAAGTCCAGAAATGTGATTTTTTCATAAAAACTAATAAAAATATACTAAAAACTATGTACAAACAATCCCAAAAAGCGTATAAATTATCCGCTCATCAGTGTCAACTGCATGTTTTTAATTTTTCTTAGATTTTCAAAAATTCATGCATTGTGTTCTTCTGTGATCTTCAAGTTGTTCTTGATGATTTTCCTTGTTTGATCTTTAATTTTTCTTGTTTTGTGTCTTGTTTTTCTGGTGTATTTTCGAATTGTTAGTGTCCCTAGTACAAAAATTATTAAGTTTGGTGTCTTGCATATCTTTCTTTTCTTAAAAATTTTCAAAAATATGTTCTTGATATTCATCATGATCTTTAAAGTGTTCTTGGTGTTCATCTTGACATTCAAAGTGTTCTTGCATGCATTATTTGTTTTGATCTTAAAATTTTATGTTTTGTTTCATTTTGGTTGTTTTTCTCTCATTAAAAATTCAAAAGTAAAAAATACCTTTTCCTTTTTCTTCTCATAATTTTCGACATTTTCTTGTTAGTCAAGTCAAAATTTCAAACTAATATATATATATATATATATATATATATATATATATATATATGTCTTTTCAGTAAATAATACAGAGAAATGAAGGATCAGAACCTAAAGCAGAGGAATCACACAGAAAAAGAGCTCACTGGCGTTAAAACGCCAGTAAAGAAGCATTTTGGGCGTTAAACGCCAGAATGGGAAGCATTCTGGGCGTTTAGAAAAATGCCCAATAAAGAAGGATTCTTGGCATTTAACGCCAGCCAGGGTATCTGGCTGGGCGTTAAACGCCCAAAGAGGTAGTCAAGTGGGCGTTTAACGCCAGGATGACACAAGGGAGGTAATTTTGGTTTCCAATTTGATTTTTTTTCAATTTTTCATGTTTTAATTCATAACTTTTTGCATCAAACATATTTTAAATGTTCATCTTTCAATTTTTTTTAATGTTTTCGAAAATTTTAAAACTATTTTTTCAAAAAAATATTTTCTTAATTTTATTTCATATTTTCGAAAATCCTTGCTAACAATTAATGTTTTGATTCAAAAATTTCAAGTTTGTTACTTTCTTGTTTAGAAAGGTTCAATCTTTAAATTCTGGAATCATATCTTTTAGTTTCTTGTTAGTCAAGTCATCAACTTTAATTTTAAAAATCAAATCTTTTTAATTTCTCTTTCAACTCTTTTTCAAAATAAACTTCAATCATATCTTTTTAAAATTTTAATTTCAAAATCTTTTTCTAACTTCTTATCTTTTCAAAATTTATTTTCAAATCTTCTTCAACTAACTACTTGAATTGTTTGTTTTAATTTTAAAAAGTTTACTATTTCTTATCTTTTTCAAAACCACATAACTATTTCTTTCACTTCTAATTTTCGAAAATCACCCACCACTTTTTAAAAATTCTTTTTAATGAACTAATTGTTTTAAATTCTAATTTTATTTTATTTCTTTTAATATTTTCAAAACCAACTTAATTACTTAAATAAAAATAAAAATATTTTTCTTTTCCCTCTTTTAAAATTTGAATACTCTCTCTCATCTCTTTCTATTTATTTGCTAACGCTTCTCTTCTACTCATAATTCGAACCCCTCTCTCTTTTCTCTGTTCGAATTACTCATCTCCTCTCTCTTCTCATTCTTCTATTCTTCTATTCTTATACTCACATAAAGGAATCTCTATACTATGACATAGAGGATTCCACTACTCCCTTTGTTCTCTTCTTTTTCATATGAGTAGGAACAAGGATAAGGACATTCTTGTTGAAGCTGCTCCTGAACCTGAAAGGACTCTAAAAAGGAAGCTAAGAGAAGTTAAAGCACAACACTCCGGAGAGAACCTTACAAAAAATCTCGAAAAAGAAGCAGACATGGCAGCCGAACCCAACAACAATGCTAGAGATGCAAGGAAGATGCTTGGCGACTATACTGCACCAACTTCCAACCTCTATGGAAGAAGCATCTCAATTCCTACCATTGGAGCAAACAACTTTGAGCTTAAGCCTCAATTAGTTTCTCTAGTGCAGCAGAATTGCAAGTTTCATGGACTTCCATCGGAAGATCCTCATCGGTTCTTAGCTGAATTGTTGCAGATCTGTGATACTGTTAAGACCAATGGGGTTGATTCCGAGGTCTACAGACTTATGCTTTTCCCCTTTGCTGTAAGAGACAGAGCTAGGATATGGTTGGACTCACAACCTAGAAAAAGCCTGAACTCTTGGGATAAGTTAGTCACTACTTTCTTGGCCAAGTTCTTTCCACCTCAAAAGCTGAGCAAGTTTAGAGTGGACGTCTAAACCTTCAGACAGAAAGAAGGTGAATCCCTCTATGAAGCTTGGGAAAGATATAAGAAATTGATCAGAAGGTGCCTTTCTGACATGCTTTCAGAATGGAGCATCTTGGATATATTCTACGATGGTCTATCTGAATTGTCCAAGATGTCATTAGACCACTCTTCTGGTGGATCTCTTCATCTGAAGAGAACCCCTGCAGAAGCTCAGGAACTCATTGAGGTAGTTGCAAATAATCAGTTCATATACACTTCTGAAAGAAATCTTGTGAGTAATGGGATGTCTCAGAAGAAAGGAGTTTTTGAGATTGATACTCTGAATGCCATATTGGCTCAGAACAAAATATTGACTCAGCAAGTCAATATGATTTCTCAGAATCTGACTGGATTGCAAGCTGCATCCGGCAGTATGATGAGCGGACAATTTATACGCTTTTTGGCATTGTTTTCATATAGTTTTTAGTAAGTTTAAGCTACTTTTAGGGATGTTTTCATTAGTTTTTATGTTAAATTCACATTTCTGGACTTTACTATGAGTTTGTGTGTTTTTCTGTGATTTCAGGTAAATTCTGACTGAAATTGAGGGATTTGAGCAAAACTCTGAAGAAGGCTGACAAAAGGACTGCTGATGCTGTTGGATTCTGACCTCCCTGCACTCGAAATGGATTTTCTGGAGCTACAGAACTCCAATTGGCGCGCTCTCAACGGAGTTGGAAAGTAGACATCCAGGGCTTTCCAGCAATATATAATAGTCCATACTTTATTCAAAGAATGACGACGTAACTTGGCGTTAAACGCCAAGTTCATGCTGCTGTCTGGAGTTAAACGCCAGAAAAACGTCATTATCCGGAGTTGAACGCCCAAAACACGTCATAACCTGAAGTTTGACGCCAAGAAATGCCTTAGCTCGTGGAATGATCAAGCTCAGCCCAAGCATACACCAAGTGGGCCCCGGAAGTGGATTTATGCATCAATTACTTACTCATGTAAACCCTAGTAGCTAGTCTAGTATATATAGGATATTTATCTATTGTATTAGACATCCTGGATTGTATTTTGAATCCTGTGATCACGTTTTGGGGGCTGGCCATTCGGCCATGCCTGAACCCTTTGCTTATGTATTTTCAACGGTGGAGTTTCTGCACACCATAGATTAAGGGTGTGGAGCTCTGCTGTACCTCAAGTATTAATGAAATTCTACTTTCTTTTATTCAAATCTCTCTTATTCTTATTCCAAGATATTCATTCGTACCCAAGAACATGATGAATGTTATGAGTTAAATTACCCTCATTATCATTCTCACTTAGGAACGCGTGTGATTGACAACCACTTCCGTTCTACATGAAACAGAGCTTGAACGTGTATCTCTTAGATTCCCCAACAGAATCTTCGTGGCATAAGCTAGATAGATGGCGGAATTTATGAGGATCCGGAAAGTCTCACCTTGTCTGTGGTATTCCGAGTAGGATCCTGGGAATCCGGAAAGTCTAACCTTGTCTGTGGTATTCCGAGTAGGATTCCGGTAATGAATGACTGTGACGTGCTTCAAACTTGTAACCTGCTGGGCGTTAGTGACAGACGCAAAAGAGGGATTCTATTCCAGTAGGGGAGGGAACCAACCGGTGATTAGCCGTACTGTGATAGAGTGCGTGAGCATTAGTTTTCACTGCGAGGATGGGATGTAGCCATCAACCATGGGTGATGCCTCCAGACTGGTTAGCTGTGCGAGTGACAGCCGCATAGGATATTTCCCCGAGAGGATTGAAAGTAGCCACAGTTGATGGTGAACCCCTATACAAAGCTTGCCATGGAAAGAAGTAAGAAGGATTGAGTAGAAGCAGTAGGAGTGCAGGCGTCCTTGAGCCATACAGCACCTCCATCCGCTTATCTGAAATTCTCACCATTGAATCTGCATAAGTCTTCTATCCCTTTTATTATTCCTTTTTATTTATTATTTATTCCAATAATCACAATTACCCTTTAATCTCCCTAACTGAGATTTACAAGGTGACCATAGCTTGCTTCATACCAACAATCTCTGTGGATTCGACCCTTACTCACATAAGGTTTATTACTTGGACGACCCAGTACACTTGCTGGTTAGTTGAACGGAATTGTGAATTCAACCAGTGCCATAATAAAGCTTTCATTCAAAATCCAAAGAACGTAGATCACAATTTCGTCCACCAAGTTTTTGGCGCCGTTGCTGGGGATTGTTCGAGTATGGACAACTGACGGTTCATCTTGTTGCTCAGATTAGGTAATTTTCTTTTCAAAAATATTTTTCAAAAATTTTTCTTTTATTTTTCGTTTTTTTTCCAAAAATATTTTCGAAAAAAATCAATAAAAATACAAAAAAATTAGAAAATTATAAAAATAAAAAATATTTTGTGTTTCTTGTTTGAGTCTTGTGTTAATGTTTAAGTTTGGTGTCAATTGCATGCCTTTTAAAATTTTTTCTTGCATTTTTCGAAAATCTCATGCATTCATAGTGTTCTTCATGATCTTCAAGTTGTTCTTGACAAGTCTTCTTGTTTGATCTTGATAATTTCTTGTTTTGTGTCTTTTCTTGTTTTTCATGTGCACTTTTGCATTCATATTTTCCATACATTAAAGATTTCTAAGTTTGGTGTCTTGCATGTTTTCTTTGCATCAAAAATTTTTCAAAATTATGTTCTTGATGTTCATCATGATCTTCAAAGTGTTCTTGGTGTTCATCTTGACATTCATAGCATTCTTGCATGCATTCATTGTTTTGATCTAAAAATTTCATGCATTGAGTATTTTTGTTGTTTTTCTTTCTCATAATTAAAATATTCAAAAATAAAAAAAAATATCTTTTCCTTATTTTCCTCCAAATTTTCGAAATTTTGGGTTGACTTGGTCAAAAATTTTCAAAATTAGTTGTTTCTTACAAGTCAAGTCAAAATTTCAATTTTAAAAATCTTATCTTTTCAAAATCTTTTTCAAAAATCATATCTTTTTCATTTTTTTTATAATTTTCGAAAATTTCAAAATTATTTTTCAAAATATTTTCAAAAATCTTTTTCTTATCTTTATATCAAATTTTCGAAAAATTAGCTAACAATTAATGTGATTGGTTCAAAAATTTGAAGTTTGTTACTTTCTTGTTAAGAAAGGTTCAATCTTTAAGTTCTAGAATCTTATCTTGTAGTTTCTTGTTAGTTAAGTAATTTTAAAAATTAAATCTTTTTCAAAATATCTTATCTAACTCTTATCCTCTTATCTTTTTCAAAATTTGATTTCAAATCTTTTTCAATCAACTAACTAACTTTTTGTTTGTTTCTTATCTTTTTCAAAACCACCTAACTACTTTTCCCTCTCTAATTTTCGAAATTTCTCCCTCTCTTTTTCAAAAATTCTTTTTGTTTTAAATTTTAATTTTAATTATATTTTGTCTTTGATTTTCGAAAATTACTAACCTCTTTTTCAAAAATTATTTTCGAAAATTTCTCTTCTCTTTTCTTCTTTTATTTAATTATTTAATTACTAACACTTCTCTTCACCTCTCTTCATCTACGAATCCATCCTTCTTCTTTCTTATACCCCTTTCTTCTTCTACTAACATAAGGGAATCTCTATACTGTGACATAGAGGATTCCTCTTTCTTTTCTTGTTTTCTTCTCTTTCATATGAGCAGGAACAGGGAAAAAGGCACTCTTGTTGAAGTTGATCCAGAACCTGAAAGGACTCTGAAGAGAAAATTAAGAGAAGCTAAATTACAACAATCCAGAAACAACCTTTCAGAAATTTTCGAACAAGAGAAGGACATGGCAGCCGAAAATAATAATAATAATAATAATGCAAGGAGAATGCTTGGTGACTTCACAAAACCAACATCCAAGTTTGATGGAAGAAGCATCTCCATTCCTGCCATTGGAGCCAATAACTTTGAGCTTAAGCCTCAACTAGTTGCATTAATGCAACAAAACTGCAAGTTTTATGGACTTCCATCTGAAGATCCTTATCAGTTCTTAACTGAGTTCTTGCAGATCTGTGAGACTGTGAAGACGAATGGAGTTGATCCTGAAGTCTACAGACTCATGCTTTTCCCTTTTGCTGTAAGAGACAGAGCTAGAATATGGTTGGATTCACAACCTAAGGATAGCCTGAACTCCTGGGATAAGCTAGTCACTGCCTTCTTGGATAAATTCTTTCCTCCTCAAAAGCTGAGCAAGCTGAGAGTGGATGTTCAAACCTTCAAACAAAAAGATGGTGAATCCCTCTATGAAGCTTGGGAAAGATATAAGCAGTTGACCAAAAGATGTCCATCTGACATGTTTTCAGAATGGACCATGTTAGATATATTCTATTATGGTCTCTCTGAATTTTCGAAAATGTCATTGGACCATTCTGCAGGTGGATCTATTCACCTGAAGAAAACGCCTGAAGAGGCTCAAGAACGCATTGACATGGTTGCAAACAACCAGTTCATGTATACCTCTGAGAGGAATTCTGTGAATATGGGATACCTCAGAAGAAAGGAGTTCTTGAAATTGATGCTCTGAATGCCATATTGGCTCAGAACAAAGTGTTGACTCAACAGGTCAACATGATCTCTCAAAATCTGAATGGATTGCAACATGCATCCAACAGTACTAGAGAGGCAGCTTCCGAAGAAGCTTATGATCCTGAGAACCCTGCCATGGCAGAGGTTAATTACATGGGTGAACCTTATGGAAACACTTATAACCCATCATGGAGAAATCATCCAAATTTCTCCTAGAAGGATCAACAGAAGCCTCAACAAGGCTTTAACAATGGTGGACGCAATAGGCTAAACAATAGTAAGCCATATCCATCATCTTCTCAGCAACAGACAGAGAACTCTGAACAAAATACTTCTAATTTAGCAAATATAGTCTCTGATCTGTCAAAGGCCACTTTTAGTTTCATGAATGAAACAAGATCCTCCATTAGAAATTTGGAGGCACAAGTGGGCCAGCTGAGTAAGAAAGTTATTGAAACTCCTCCCAGTACTCTCCCAAGCAATACAGAAGAAAATCCAAGAGGAGAGTGCAAGGCCATTGATTTAATCAAAGTGGCCGAATGCATAGGGGAGAAGGAGGACGAAAATCCTAGTGAGGAAGACCTCCTGGGATGTCCTTCAAGCAAGAAGGAGTTTCCTATTAAGGATCCAGAGGAATCTGAGGCTCATCTAGAGACCATAGAGATTCCATTAGATCTTCTTCTGCCATTCATGAGCTCTGAAGACTATTCTTCCTCTGAAGAGGATGAAGAGGTCACTGGAGAGCAAGTTGCTCAATATTTAGGAGCTATCATGAAGCTGAATGCCAAGTTGTTTGGTAATGAGACTTGGGAAAGTGAACCTCCCTTGCTCATTAGTGAACTAGATACTTGGATTCAGAAAACTCTACCTCAAAAGAAACAAGATCCTGGCAAGTTCTTAGTACCTTGCACCATTGGCACCATGAGCTTTGAAAAAGCTCTATGTGATCTTGGGTCAGGGATAAATCTGATGCCACTCTCTGTAATGGAGAAGCTAGGGATCATTGAGGTACAACCTGCCTTGTTCTCATTACAATTGGCAGACATGTCCATGAGACAAGCTTATGGAATAGTAGAGGACGTGCTAGTAAAGGTTGAAGGCCTTTACATCCCTGCTGATTTCATAATCCTAGACACTAGGAAGGAAGATGATGAATGCATCATCCTAGGAAGACCTTTCCTAGCCACAGCAGGAGCTGTGATAGATGTCAACAGAGGAGAGTTAGTCCTTCAATTGAATGGGGACTACCTTGTGTTTAAGGCACATGGCCATCCCTCTGTGACAAAAGAGAGTAAGCATGAAGAGCTTCTCTCAGTTCAAGGTCAAGAAGAGCCCACACAGTCAAACTCTAAGTTTGGTGTTGTGAGGCCACAACCAAACTCTAAGTTTGGTGTTCAAACCCCATATCCAAACTCTAAGTTTGGTGTGGGGACAACTATACAACATTGACCTGATCACCTTGTGGCTCCATGAGAGCCACTGTCAAGCTACTGACATTAAAGAAGCGCTTGTTGGGAGGCAACCCAATTTTATTTATCTAATTTTATTTTATTTTATTTTGGTGTTATTTTTGTGTTGAATTAGGTACATGATCATGGGGAGTCACGAAAAAATCAAAAAAATTAAAAACAGAGTCAAAAACAGAAGAAAAAAATTTTCACCCTGGAGGCAGCGCAGACTGGCGTTCAACGCCAGTAAGATGCATCTGGCTGGCGTTCAACGCCAGAACAGAGCATCTTTCTGGCGCTGAACGCCCAAAACAAGCTACATCCTGGCGTTTAACGCCAGGATGCGCACACAGAGGACAATCTGGCGCTGAACGCCAGAAACAAGCTTTAAACTGGCGTTCAACGCCAGAAACAAGCATTACATGGGCGTTTAACGCCCAGAACATGCACCAATGGGCGTTTGAACGCCAGAATGATGCATGGAGGCAATTTACATGCCTATAGGGAGAAGGAATGGTATTTCTTTTCACCTCAGGATCTGTGGACCCCACAGGATCCCCACCTCAGGATCTGTGGACCCCACAGGATCCCCACCTACCTTTTCTTTAATCCTAATCACACTCTCCTAATCCAAATCTCATTTTCAATGTCACACTTCCCAAAAACCTCCACCAATCACCTCAATTCCTCTTCCCAATTACCCCATTCACCATTCACATCAATCCACTCTTCCCCATAAACCCCACCTACCTCCATTACATTCAAATTCAATTTCCCACCCATTCCCACCCACAATGGCCGAAACCTAACCCTCCCCTCTCCCTATAAATACCTCTCCTTTCTTCTTCATTTTCCCACAACACAAAACCCTTCTTCTCTCATATAGCCGAACCCATCTCTCTCCCTCTCTCCCAAAATTCTCTTCTTCTTCTTCTACTCTTCTTTTCTTTTTTGCTCGAGGACGAGCAAATTTTAAGTTTGGTGTGGTAAAAAGCCTAAGCTTTTTATTTTTCATTCACCATCAATGGCACCTAAGACCGGAATTTCCTCAAGAAAAGGAAAAGGGAAGGCAAAAGCTTCCACCTCCGAGTCATGGGAGAAGGAAAGATTCATTTCCAAAAGCCATCAAGACCACTTCTATGATGTTGTGGCAAAGAAGAAGGTGATCCCCGAGGTCCCTTTCAAGCTCAAAAAGAATGAGTATCCGGAAATCCGACATGAGATCCAAAGAAGAGGGTGGGAAGTCATAACCAACCCCATGCAACAAGTCGGAATATTGATGGTTCAAGAGTTCTATGCTAATGCATGGATTACTAGGAACCATGATCAAAGTATGAACCCGAACCCAAAGAACTATCTCACAATGGTTCGGGGGAAATACTTAGATTTCAGTCCGGAAAATGTGAGGTTGGCGTTTCATTTACCCATGATGCAAGGTGATGAACGCCCATACACAAGAAGGGTCAACTTCAATCAAAGGTTGGACCAAGTCCTAATGGACATTTGTGTGGAAGGCGCCCAATGGAGAATAGACTCCAAAGGCAAACCGGTCCAACTAAGAAGACTGGACCTCAAGCCTGTAGCTAGAGGATGGTTGGAGTTCATCCAAAGATCCATCATCCCTACAAGCAACCGATCTGAAGTTACTGTGGATCGGGCCATCATGATTCATAGCATCATGATTGGAGAGGAAGTGGAAGTTCACGAAGTCATATCCAATGAACTCTACAAAATAGCCGACAAGCCTTCATACATGGCACGGCTAGCCTTCCCCCACCTTATATGTCATCTATGTTACTCGGCTGGAGTTATCATAGATGGAGATGTCTCCATTGAAGAAGACAAGCCCATCACAAAGAAGAAGATGGAGCAAACAAGAGAAGTTCCTCACGGCCCTCAAGAAGAACATGAGGAAGTTCATCATCAACAAATGCCTCAAGGAATGCACTTTCCTCCCAACAACTATTGGGAGCAACTCAATGCCTCTTTAGAAGATTTGAGCCATAATGTTGAACAACTAAGGGTGGAACATCATGAACACGCCCTCACTCTCCAAGAAATAAGAGAAGATCAAAGAGCAATGAGGGAGGAGCAACAAAGGCAAGGAAGGGACATAGAAGAGTTGAAGAACATCATTGGTCCTTCAAGAAGAAGACGCCACTAAAGGTGGATTCATTCCTTGTTCTTTATTTTCTTTCTGTTTTCGGTTTTTAAGTATTATGTTTATCTATGTTTTTGTGTTTCTACTTCATGATCATTAGTGTGTAACCATGCCTTAAAGCTATGAATAAAATCCATTAGTCCTTCACCTCTCTTAAATAAAAAATGTTTTAATTCAAAAGAACAAGAAGTACATAATTTTCGAAATTATTAGTGAATTTAATTTAATTATATTGATGTGGTGGCAATAATTTTTGTTTTCTGAATGAATGAATGAACAGTGCATATTTTTGATCTTGTTGTTTATGAGTGTTAAAATTGTTGGTGCTTGAAAGAATGATGAACAAAGAGAAATGTTATTGATGATCTGAAAAACATCATGAAATTGATTCTTGAAGCAAGAAAAAGCAGTGAAAAAAAAAAAGAAAAAAAATGGCGAAAATTTTAAGAAAGCAAGGATCCAAGGCTTTGAGCATTAATGGATAGGAGGGCCCAAGGAAATTAAAATCCAGGCCTAAGCGGCTAAATCAAGCTGTCCCTAACCATGTGCTTGTGTCATGAAGGTCCAAGTGAAAAGCTTGAGACTGAATGGTTAAAGTCGTGATCCAAAGCTTAAGAGTGTGCTTAAGAGCTCTGGACACCACTAACTGGGGACTTTAGCAAAGCTAAGTCACAATCTGAAAAGGTTCACCCAGTTATGTGTCTGTGGCATTTGTGTATCCGGTGGTAATACTGGAAGACAAAGTGCTTAGGGCCACAGCCAAGACTCATAAGTAGCTGGGTTCAAGAATCAACATGCCTAACTAGGAAAGTCAATAACACTATCTGAAATTCTAAGTTCCTAGAAATGCCAATCACTCTGAACTTCAAAGGAAAAAGTGAGATGCCAAAACTGTTCAGAAACAAAAAGCTACAAGTCCCGCTCATGTAATTAAATTAATATTCATTGATATTTTGGACTTTATAGTATATTCTCTTCTTTTTATCCTATTCGATTTTCAGTTGCTTGGGGACAAGCAACAATTTAAGTTTGGTGTTGTGATGAGCGGACAATTTATACGCTTTTTGGCATTGTTTTCATATAGTTTTTAGTAAGTTTAAGCTACTTTTAGGGATGTTTTCATTAGTTTTTATGTTAAATTCACATTTCTGGACTTTACTATGAGTTTGTGTGTTTTTCTATGATTTCAGGTAAATTCTGACTGAAATTGAGGGATTTGAGCAAAACTCTGAAGAAGGCTGACAAAAGGACTGCTGATGCTGTTGGATTCTGACCTCCCTGCACTCGAAATGGATTTTCTGGAGCTACAGAACTCCAATTGGCGCGCTCTCAACGGCGTTGGAAAGTAGACATCCAGGGCTTTCCAGCAATATATAATAGTCCATACTTTATTCAAATAATGACGACGTAACTTGGCGTTAAACGCCAAGTTTATGCTGCGGTTTGGAGTTAAACGCCAGAAAAACGTCATTATCCGGAGTTGAACGCCCAAAACACGTCATAACCTGAAGTTTGACGCCAAGAAATGCCTTAGCTCGTGGAATGATCAAGCTCAGCCCAAGCATACACCAAGTGGGCCCCGGAAGTGGATTTATGCATCAATTACTTACTCATGTAAACCCGAGTAGCTAGTCTAGTATATATAGGATATTTATCTATTGTATTAGACATCCTGGATTGTATTTTGAATCCTGTGATCACGTTTTGGGGGCTGGCCATTCGGCCATGCCTGAACCCTTTGCTTATGTATTTTCAACGGTGGAGTTTCTGCACACCATAGATTAAGGGTGTGGAGCTCTGCTGTACCTCAAGTATTAATGAAATTCTACTTTCTTTTATTCAAATCTCTCTTATTCTTATTCCAAGATATTCATTCGTACCCAAGAACATGATGAATGTTATGAGTTAAATTACCCTCATTATCATTCTCACTTAGGAACGCGTGTGATTGACAACCACTTCCGTTCTACATGAAACAGAGCTTGAACGTGTATCTCTTAGATTCCCCAACAGAATCTTCGTGGCATAAGCTAGATAGATGGCGGCATTTATGAGGATCCGAAAAGTCTCACCTTGTCTGTGGTATTCCGAGTAGGATCCTGGGAATCCGGAAAGTCTAACCTTGTCTGTGGTATTCCGAGTAGGATTCCGGTAATGAATGACTGTGACGTGCTTCAAACTTGTAACCTGCTGGGCGTTAGTGACAGACGCAAAAGAGGGATTCTATTCCAGTAGGGGAGGGAACCAACCGGTGATTAGCCGTACTGTGACAGAGTGCGTGAGCATTAGTTTTCACTGCGAGGATGGGATGTAGCCATCAACCATGGGTGATGCCTCCAGACTGGTTAGCTGTGCGAGTGACAGCCGCATAGGATATTTCCCCGAGAGGATTGAAAGTAGCCACAGTTGATGGTGAACCCCTATACAAAGCTTGCCATGGAAAGGAGTAAGAAGGATTGAGTAGAAGCAGTAGGAGGGCAGGCGTCCTTGAGCCATACAGCACCTCCATCCGCTTATCTGAAATTCTCACCAATGAATCTGCATAAGTCTTCTATCCCTTTTATTATTCCTTTTTATTTATTATTTATTCCAATAATCACAATTACCCTTTAATCTCCCTAACTGAGATTTACAAGGTGACCATAGCTTGCTTCATACCAACAATCTCTGTGGATTCGACCCTTACTCACGTAAGGTTTATTACTTGGACGACTCAGTACACTTGGTGGTTAGTTGAACGGAATTGTGAATTCAACCAGTGCCATAATAAAGCTTTCATTCAAAATCCAAAGAACGTAGATCACAATTTCGTCCACCACAGTACTAAAGAAGCAACCTCTGAAGGAGAAGCTTATGACCCTGAGAATCTTGCAATGGAAGAGGTGAACTACATGGGAGAATCCTATAGAAACACCTATAATTATTCATGGAGATATCATCCAAATTTCTCATGGAAGGATCAACAGAAGCCTCAACAAGGCTTCAAAAATAATAATAATGGTGGGAGAAATAGGTTTGGCAATAGCAAGCCTTTTCCATCATCTTCTCAGCAACAGACAGAGAATTCTTAGAGCTCCTCTGGCTTAGCAAACATAGTCTCTGATCTATCTAAAGCCACTCTCAGTTTTATGACTGAAACAAGGTCCTCCATCAGAAATTTGGAGGTACAAGTGGGTCAAATGAGTAAAAGAGTTACTGAAACCCCTCCTAGTACTCTCCTAAGCAATACAGAAGAGAATCCAAAGAGAGAGTGCAAGGCCATCAATATAACCAAAATGGCCGAACCTATAGAGGAGGAAGAGGCAGTGATTTCCAGTGAGGAAGACCTCAATGGACGCCCACTAGCCAATAAGGAAGTCCCTAATGAGGAACCAAAAGAATCTGAGGCTCATATAGAGACCATAGAGATTCTACTGAACTTCCTATTACCATTCATGAGCTCTGATGAGTATTCTTCCTCTGAAGAAAATGAAGATATTGTTGAAGAGCAAGTTGCTCGGTATCTAGGAGCAATCATGAAGCTGAATGCCAAGTTATTTGGTAATAAGACTTGGGAGGATGAACCTTCATTGCTCTTCAATGAACTGAATACCTGGGTTCAGCAAACATTACCTCAAAAGAAACCGGATCCCTGAAGGTTCTTAATACCTTGTACCATAGGCACCATGACCTTTGAGAAGGCTTTGTGTGACCTAGGGTCAGGTATAAACCTCATGCCACTCTCTGTAATGGAGAAACTAGGGATCTTTGAGGTACAAGCTGCAAGAATCTCACTAGAGATGGCAAACAAATCAATGAAACAGGCTTATGGACTTGTAGAGTATGTCTTAGTGAAATCTGAAGGCCTTTACATTCCTGCTGACTTCATAATCCTAGACACTGGGAAGGATGAGGATGAATCCATCATCCTTGGAAGACCCTTCCTAGCCACAGCAAGGGCTATGATTGATGTGGACAGAGGAGAGTTAGTCCTTCAATTGAATGAGGACTACCTTGTGTTTAAGGCTCAACGATCTTCTTCTGTAAACATGGAGAAGAAGCATGAAAAGTTTCATCTAATTCTCTCCATACAGGGTCAAGCAGAGCTACATTCAAACTCTAAGTTTGGTATTGTGAGGCCACAATCATGCTCTAAGTATCTGTGAAGCTCTATAAGAGCTCACTGTCAAGCTATTGACATTAAAGAAATGCTTATTGAGAGGCAACCCAATCTTATTTATCTATGTTAATCTTTTTCATTTCATTTTCCATTGTTATTTTGTGTTTTCTTTAGGTTGATGATCATGTGGAGTCACAAAAACAGCTGCAGAATTAAAGCGGAATAAAAAAAGAGCATCAAAAACAGCACGCCCTGGAGGATAGGCTTACTGGCATTTTAACGCCAATAAGGATAGCAGAATGGGCGTTTAATGCCCAGTCTGGCAGCATTCTAGGCGTTAAACACTAGAATTGGCAGACAGACTAGCGTTTAACGCCAGAAAAGGGTGTCTGGTGTCTGGCTGGCGTTAAACGCCAGAAAGGGACATCAGCCTGGCGTTTAACGCCATAATGGGCAGCAGAGCTGGTGTTAAATGCCAGAATTGGCACACAGAGGGCGTTTAAATGCCAGAAAGGTGCAGGGACCAGAATTCCTTGACACCTCAGGATCTGTGAATCCCACAGGATCCCCACCTACCCCAACTATTTTTCTCTCCTTTTCACAACTTTCCATATCACTCTTCCCTAAAATAACCTCCACCAATCACCTCAATTTCTCCTCCAAACCCATCAGACAACCCACCTACCCCCACCCATTCAAATTCAAACAATCTCCCTCCCAAATCCAACCCCTATTACAAAAATTCCCTCTCCACTCCACTCCTATATAAGCCCTGTTCCGAGGGTTACCTGAAACTGTAGGTCGATCTCGGACGAGATCTTTTGTACTGATCAGAGGTGACGTGTCCGGCTTGTGCGTGGCGGCCAAAGCTGTCGCGTCCGACTTGTTGGACTGGTAATGCTGCTGATCCTTCGTCACCGGAGGGTGGTGGTACCTGCAAGGGACTCTGATGCTTAAGTTAGCAAGGGTATTAAGCAGGTTTTAGTAGAATCAGAGTATGAGTTATACCTGGGTGCTCCAGTGTATTTATAGAGGTCAGCTTATCTTCCTTTTTAGGTAAGATAAATTAGTTATCTTATCTTATCTTATATTATCTTATCTTTGGGTGAGGTCAGCTTATCTTCAAGGGAACCGCCCTTATCTCTATAGGCTTGGGCTGCCTTTGGATTTGGGTCGTGTTCCTCTATTTGGGCCCTTTATTTGGGCTTTCTTGGTAATTTGGCCGAGCTCTTTGAGAAGAGGTCGGATAGTCTGACCTGAAGAGGTCGGTCACCTTGTCGCTAAACATCCCGAGTCGGATAGCTCAACCCAGGGTATGAACAGTGCCCCTACTCGAGCTCGGTCTTTCTTTTTGAGGCCGAGTATTAGTTTTAGGACTTTGATCCTTCTCTGGTGAAACCGAACTCGAGCATCTTGTCGACTTTATCTTTGTAGCATTCTCCTTTTTGAATATGGAACGTTTTCTTTTGCTTCTTCTTAAATGCGCGCGCTTTTGCATTAGCGCTCTTAGCCTTGGGAATATGCAAGGTTTTAGTACCCTCATTAATTGGTTTTTAATTGCCTCGTTTCTCTTAGCCTCTCTATTTTGAATTTCACACTTAAAAAATGGTTTCTCTTCTCCGTAACTTCTTTTATTTCTCTCTTTTTGTTTTTTGAAGTTTGCAGTTTTTGTATTTCTTTTCTGTCCCGTATTCTTGGCGATCATTAGTGCTTTCCTTACTGTGAAAGGGCGACTCTGGATTCCATCTTCCATTTTCAACTTCTGTGAGGCTTTCTATTTGAGAGGTGACTCTAATCCCTGCCGCTTTTGCTTTTAGCTTTCTCCAGAGTTTTCTCCCTTTTTCCAGGTTGGTTCTTTCTTGCTTTCTTCGTCGCTTGCATTGCTCCTTTTTTGACTTTAGAAAGTTTGAACCTTTTTGTATTGCCGTGCATCTGCTTGTTTATTGTTGTGGGGGTGTTTTTTGCTTTTGAAATGAACCTTCTGTATCTTAGGGTTTGTGCCGTTTATTTTTCTTCTTTTGCGATCTGTATGAACCCACTTGCTTTCTCAAAAGGTTGTTCCTTTGATGTCTTTCACCATGTTGATAGTTTTCTTTGTTGATAAATTTTGCAAAAGATAACTTTTTATTTTTCTGAAAAGGTTGTGTCTTTGATAACTTCTTCTTGAGCTGTTTTGTTATTTGGTTGCTTCGTTTGTTGCCTAAACTGGGACTGTGGGTCTGAAGGGTAGTTATTTTAATGATTTTACCTGTGGCTCGTGGCCTTCTATTCAGAGTGTTGTTTTAGTTGAAAGGGGTCGTTATCAATGTGTGAGCTTGTAGGTTTTCCTGAGTTCTTGTTCTGTGACTGCCTCCAAAGGATGCCCCTGGATCTTTGGTGTGGGTCCTGCGGTTTCCTTTTGTTGCTTGTACTGCGCTGGATTGTGTTAGCCAAGTTGTTTTGCTTTTATCCGAGATGTTTTTTAGTAATCCAATCTTCTTTTCTTGTTGTAGGACTAGTTGACCTCATGTCTTCTCGCAAAAAAAATTGTTGAGACATCTTCCCAAGTCCCTGAGGACATAGCTGATTGGGTGGATTCTATGGTTCTTCTGTGTGTTTCGTTGGTTGACTCTGAGTTTTGTCAGCAACTTAGGCAATTTCATAGGATTTGTGGTAATGGTAGTGATGAGAAGAACTATGAGCTCGTATCTCCAAATTCTGAGGAAAGGGTATATTTTTCTACCCGAATTGCTGGAGAGCGCCCCTTTTTCTATGCATACGACTTCTTTTTTAGTCAAATGAATATTACTCTTCCTTTTACCTCTTTTGAGACCAACCTATTATGGTCCTGTAATGTAGCTCCATCCCAACTTCACCCCAATTCCTGGGGTTTTATAAAAATCTTTCAATTGCTGTGTCATGTGCTCGGTATCCCTGCTTCACAATCCCTCTTCTTTTATCTCTTTGTTTTGACAAAGCCTGGGGTGGTTAAGAAGAAAGCCGCTTGGGTTTCTTTCCGAGCTTTCCAAGGGAAAAAGGTTTTCTCCATGTTTGATGAATCTTTCTGCGACTTCAAAAATTACTTTTTTAGGGTCCGAGCTGTTGAAGGGGCTTGGCTCTTTTTTCTGGATGAAAATGATGAGCGCACTTTCCCTTGGAATGGCAAAAAATTGTAATGGTATCTAAATATATGTGGGAAATGTTAGATGAGGCGGAGCAAGCTTTTGTGACTGTGCTAAAAGAAAACTGGAGGCAACCTCCCCATCTTGACACAAAGAAATTCTTAGCAAACCCCTCTCTCCTCTGAGCTGAGTTGGGTAGTGGTCAATTCTTCTTTTGGTTTTGCTTATTTTGTTGAGTTTATCTCTTATAAGATCTTTTCTGATTCGTAACTTGGTTTCCCGCTGTGATGTTTGTTTGTAGAGATGATTAAAAATAACGAATCTATGAAGGCCTTTAAAAGGGCAAGGAAGGCTACTATAGCTGAAAATATCTCGGCCAAGGCGGCCGGGGAGGCGTCGTCCCAGGTTCAGTCGAAGCCGGCCGTACCAAGCTCACCGGGGGCGAGGAGGGTAATCCCTACTCCCCGGGTTCATTTGGTTAATCCTCTGCCAGCTTCTGTTGCTACTTGTGGCGCTCCTCCAAACAAAAAACAAAAGACAACTGAGCCTTTTAACCTTGACGCCCCTGACTTTGACGCGGTTGAGTTTATTGATCAGCAGATTGGTCCTTATGGTACCATCCCCACTGACGATGTCTCTCTCCTTTGCCATTTGGACTTCATTACTCGGAGCAGCATTAAGATGGCTGATGAGCGGATAATTTATACGTTTTTTGGCATTGTTTTCATATAGTTTTTAGTAAGTTTAAGCTACTTTTAGGGATGTTTTCATTAGTTTTTATGTTAAATTCACATTTCTGGACTTTACTATGAGTTTGTGTGTTTTTCTGTGATTTCAGGTAAATTCTGACTGAAATTGAGGGATTTGAGCAAAACTCTGAAGAAGGCTGACAAAAGGACTGCTGATGCTGTTGGAATCTGACTTCCCTGCACTTGAAATGGATTTTCTGGAGCTACAGAACTCCAATTGGCGCGCTCTCAACGGCGTTGGAAATTAGACATCCAGGGCTTTCCATCAATATATAATAGTCCATACTTTATTCGAAGAATGACGACGTAACTTGGCGTTAAACGCCAAGTTCATGCTGCTGTCTGGAGTTAAACGCCAGAAAAACGTCATTATCCGGAGTTGAACGCCCAAAACACGTCATAACCTGAAGTTTGACGCCAAGAAATGCCTTAGCTCGTGGAATGATCAAGCTCAGCCCAAGCATACACCAAGTGGGCCCCGGAAGTGGATTTATGCATCAAATACTTACTCATGTAAACCCTAGTAGCTAGTCTAGTATATATAGGACATTTATCTATTGTATTAGACATCTTTGGTCTCAGTTTTGTTTTATTCTTCATCTTAGGGGATCATTGATCACGTTTAGGGGGCTGGCCATTCGGCCATGCCTGGACCCTTTGCTTATGTATTTTCAACGGTGGAGTTTCTGCACACCATAGATTAAGGGTGTGGAGCTCTGCTGTACCTCAAGTATTAATGAAATTCTATTATCTTTTATTCAAATCTCTCTTATTCTTATTCCAAGATATTCATTCAAACCCAAGAACATGATGAATGTAATGAGTCAGATTACCCTCATTATCATTCTCACTTATGAACGCGCGTGATTGACAACCACTTCCGTTCTACATGCAACAGAGCTTGAATGCGTATCTCTTAGATTCCCCAACAGAATCTTCGTGGTATAAGCTAGATAGATGGCGGCATTTATGACGATCCGGAAAGTCTCACCTTGTCTGTGGTATTCCGAGTAGGATCCTGGGAATCCGGAAAGTCTAACCTTGTCTGTGGTATTCCGAGTAGGATTCCGGTAATGAATGACTGTGACGTGCTTCAAACTTGTAACCTGCTGGGCGTTAGTGACAGACGCAAAAGAGGGATTCTATTCCAGTAGGGGAGGGAACCAACCGGTGATTAGCCGTACTGTGACAGAGTGCGTAGCATTAGTTTTCACTGCGAGGATGGGATGTAGCCATCAGCCATGGGTGATGCCTCCAGACTGGTTAGCTGTGCGAGTGACAGCCGCACAGGATATTTCCCCGAGAGGAAGAAAGTAGCCACAGTTGATGGTGAACCCCTATACAAAGCTTGCCATGGAAAGGAGTAAGAAGGATTGAGTAGAAGCAGTAGGAGAGCAGGCGTCCCTGGGCTCTACAGCATCTCCATCCGCTTATCTGAAATTCCTACCAATGAATCTGCATAAGTATTCTATCCCTTTTTATCATTCCTTTTCATTAATTATTCCAATAATCATAATTCCCCTTTTTTCTGCCTAACTGAGATTTGCAAGGTGACCATAGCTTGCTTCATACCAACAATCTCTGTGGATTCGACCCTTACTCACGTAAGGTTTATTACTTGGACGACCCAGTACACTTGCTGGTTAGTTGAACGGAGTTGTGAAAATAAACAGTGCCCTAAGAGTAAATATATGCTAAAGCTCAAAAGATAGAAATCACAATTTCGTCCACCAAGTTTTTGGCGCCGTTGCCGGGGATTGTTCGAGTATGGACAACTGACGGTTCATCTTGTTGCTCAGATTAGGTAATTTTCTTTTCAAAAATCTTTTTCAAAATTTTTCTTTTTATTTTTCGTTTTTCCAAACTTTATTTTCGAAAAAATAATAATAAAAATCCAAAAAAATTAGAAAATCATAAAAATAAAAAATATTTTGTGTTTCTTGTTTGAGTCTTGTGTTAATTTTTAAGTTTGGTGTCAATTGCATGTTTTTAAAATTTTTTTTGCATTTTTCGAAAATCCGATGCATTCATAGTGTTCTTCATGATCTTCAAGTTGTTCTTGACAAGTCTTCTTGTTTGATCTTGATGATTTCTTGTTTTGTGTCTTTTGTTGTTTTTCATGTGCATTTTTGCATTCATATTTTCCATGCATTAAAAATTTTTAAGTTTGGTGTCTTGCATGTTTTCTTTGCATAAAAAATTTTTCAAAATTATGTTCTTGATGTTCATCATGATCTTCAAAGTGTTCTTGGTGTTCATCTTGACATTCATAGCATTCTTGCATGCATCTTGTGTTTTGATCCAAAATTTTCATGTTTTGGGTCATTTTTGTGTTTTTCTTTAAAAATTCAAAAATCAAAAAATATCTTTTCCTTATTTTTCTCAAAATTTTCGAAATTTTGGGTTGACTTGGTCAAAAATTTTTAAAATTAGTTGTTTCTTACAAGTCAAGTCAAAATTTCAAATTTTAAAAATCTTATCTTTTCAAAATCTTTTTCAAAATCATATCTTTTTCAATTTTTATATAATTTTCGAAAATTTCAAAAATTATTTTTCAAAATATTTTTCTTATCTTTTTATTAAATTTTCAAAAATTAGCTAACAATTAATGTGATTGGTTCAAAAATTTGAAGTTTGTTACTTTCTTGTTAAGAAAGGTTCAATCTTTAAGTTCTAGAATCTTATCTTGTAGTTTCTTGTTAGTTAAGTTATTTTTAAAAATTAAATCTTTTCCAAATATCTTTTTCAAAATATATCTTTTTATCCTTTATCTTATCTTTTTCAAAAATTTTATCTTTTTCAAAATTTGATTTCAAAATATCTTATCTAACTTCTTATCTTCTTATCTTTTTCAAAATTTGATTTCAAATCTTTTTCAAATCAACTAACTAACTTTTTGTTTGTTTCTTATCTTTTTCAAAACCACCTAACTACTTTTCCCTCTCTAATTTTCGAAAATACCTCCCTCTCTTTTTCAAAAATTCTTTTTGTTTTAAATTTTATTTTTAATTACATTTATCTTTAATTTTCGAAAATTACTAACCTCTTTTTCAAAAATTATTTTCGAATTTCTCCCTCTCTTTTCTTCTTCTATTTAATTATTTAATTACTAACACTTCTCTTCATCTCTCTTCATCCAAAATCCGAATCCCTCCTCTTTCTTTCTTATACCCCTATGTTCTTCTACTAACATAAAGGAATCTCTATACTGTGACATAGAGGATTCCTCTTTCTTTTCTTGTTTTCTTCTCTTTCTTATGAGCAGGAACAGGGAAAAAGGCACTCTTGTTGAAGTTGATCCAGAACCTGAAAGGACTCTGAAGAGAAAATTAAGAGAAGCTAAATTACAACAATCCAGAAATAACCTTTCAGAAATTTTCGAACAGGAGAAGGAGATGGCAGCCGAAAATAATAATAATAATGCAAGGAGAATGCTTGGTGACTTCACAAAGCCAACGTCCAAATTTGATGGAAGAAGCATCTCCATTCCTGCCATTGGAGCCAATAACTTTGAGCTTAAGCCTCAACTAGTTGCATTAATGCAACAAAACTGCAAGTTTTATGGACTTCCATCTGAAGATCCCTATCAGTTCTTAACTGAGTTCTTGCAGATCTGTGAGACTGTAAAGACAAATGGAGTTGATCCTGAAGTCTACAGACTCATGCTTTTCCCTTTTGCTGTAAGAGACAGAGCTAGAATATGGTTGGATTCACAACCTAAGGATAGCCTGGACTCCTGGGATAAGCTGGTCACTGCCTTCCTGGATAAATTCTTTCCTCCTCAAAAGCTGAGCAAGCTGAGAGTGGATGTTCAAACCTTCAAACAAAAAGATGGTGAATCCCTCTATGAAGCCTGGGAAAGATATAAGCAGTTGACCAAAAGATGTCCATCTGACATGTTTTCAGAATGGACCCTATTAGATATATTTTATTATGGTCTCTCTGAATTTTCGAAAATGTCATTGGACCATTCTGCAGGTGGATCTATTCACCTGAAGAAAACGCCTGAAGAGGCTCAAGAACTCATTGACATGGTTGCAAACAACCAGTTCATGTACACCTCTGAGAGGAATTCCGTGAATAATGGGGTACCTCAGAAGAAAGGAGTTCTTGAAATTGATGCTCTGAATGCCATATTGGCCCAGAACAAAGTGTTGACTCAACAGGTCAACATGATCTCTCAAAATCTGAATGGATTGCAACACGCATCCAACAGTACTAGAGAGGCAGCTTCTGAAGAAGCTTATGATCCTGAAAACCCTGCCATGGCAGAGGTTAATTACATGGGTGAACCATATGGAAACATCTATAACCCATCATGGAGAAATCATCCAAATTTCTCCTGGAAGGATCAACAAAAGCCTCAACAAGGCTTTAACAATGGTGGACGCAATAGGCTGGGCAATAGCAAGCCATATCCATCATCTTCTCAGCAACAGACAGAGACTTCTGAACAAAACACTTCTAATTTAGCCAATATAGTCTCTGATCTGTCAAAAGCCACTTTCAGTTTCATGAATGAAACAAGATCCTCCATTAGAAATTTGGAGGCACAAGTAGGCCAGCTGAGTAAGAAAGTTATTGAAACTCCTCCCAGTATTCTCCCAAGCAATACAGAAGAGAATTCAAAAGGAGAGTGCAAGGCCATTGATTTAATCAAAGTGGCCGAATGCATAGGGGAGGAGGAGGACGAAAATCCTAGTGAGGAAGACCTCCTGGGATGTCCTTCAAGCAAGAAGGAGTTTCCTATTAAGGATCCTGAGGAATCTGAGGCTCATACAGAGACCATAGAGATTCCACTAAACCTCCTTCTGCCATTCATGAGCTCTGAAGACTATTCATCCTCTGAAGAGGATGAAGATGTGACTGGAGAGCACGTTGCTCAATATTTAGGAGCTATCATGAAGCTGAATGCCAAGCTGTTTGGTAATGAGACTTGGGAAAGTGAACCTCCCTTGCTCATTAGTGAACTAGATACTTGGATTCAGAAAACTCTACCTCAAAAGAGACAAGATCCTGGCAAGTTCTTAATACCTTGCACCATTGGCACCATGAGCTTTGAGAAAGCTCTATGTGATCTGGGGTCAGGGATAAATCTGATGCCACTCTCTGTAATGGAGAAGCTGGGGATCATTGAGGTACAACCTGCTTTGTTCTCATTACAATTGGCAGACAAGTCAGTGAGACAAGCTTATGGAATAGTAGAAGACGTGCTAGTAAAGGTTGAAGGCCTTTACATCCCTGCTGATTTCATAATCCTAGACACTAGGAAGGAAGATGATGAATCCATCATCCTAGGAAGACCTTTCCTAGCCACAGCAGAAGCTGTGATAGATGTCAACAGAGGAGAGTTAGTCCTTCAATTGAATGGGGACTACCTTGTGTTTAAAGCACATGGCCATCCCTCTGTGACAAAAGAGAGTAAGCATGAAGAGCTTCTCTCAGTTCAAGGTCAAGAAGAGCCCACACAGTCAAACTCTATGTTTGGTGTTGTGAGGCCACAACCAAACTCTAAGTTTGGTGTTAAGACCCCATATCCAAACTCTAAGTTTGGTGTTGGGACTATACAACATTGACCTGATCACCTTTTAGCTCCATGAGGGCCACTGTCAAGCTATTGACATTAAAGAAGCGCTTGTTGGGAGGCAACCCAATTTTATTTATCTAATTTTATTTTATTTTGTTTCTTTGTTATTTTTGTGTTTAATTAGGTACATGATCATGAGGAGTCACGAAAAAATCAAAAAAATTAAAAACAGAGTCAAAAACAGAAGAAAAAAATTTTTCACCCTGGAGGATGCACGGGCTGGCGTTCAACGCCCAGAAGGTGCATCTGGCCGGCGTTTAACGCCAGAACAGAGCACCATTCTGGCGCTGAACGCCCAAAACAAGCAACAACCTGGCGTTAAACGCCAGGATGGTGCACAGAGAGGACAAACTGGCGCTGAACGCCAAGAACAAGCATGAAACTGGCGTTCAACGCCAGAAACATGCATCACATGGGCGTTGAACGCCCAGAACATGCACCAATGGGCGTTTGAACGCCAGAATGATGCATGAAGGCATTTTACATGCCTATATGGTGAAGGAATGGTATTTCTTTTCACCTCAGGATCTGTGGACCCCACAGGATCCCCACCTCAGGATCTGTGGACCCCACAGGATCCCCACCTACCATATTCCCACCTTCCCTCCTAATCCTATTTTTGTGATTTGAATTCCCCATGTCACAATTCCCAATCCTCTTCCCAATCACCCCATTCACCATTCACATCAACCTCCTCTTTCCCACCCAACCCCACCCATATAGCCGAATCCATCTCCCCTCACTCACCTCCATCTTCTTCTTCTTCTTCTCTTCTTTCTTTTCTTGCTCGAGGGCGAGCAATATTTTAAGTTTGGTGTGGTAAAAGCATAGCGTTTTTGCTTTTCCATTACCATTAATGGCACCTAAGGCCAGAGAAACCTCAAAGGGAAGACAAAAGCTTCCACCTCTGAGTCTTGGGAGATGGAAAGACTTATATATAAGTTGGAATAGTTCAGTTGGTTAGAACATGTGGCTGCAAATCAAGAGATCCCTGAGATACCTCAGGGGATAAGTTGTCCTCCACACAAATATTGGAAGCAATTAAGGGTGGAACATCATGAGCACTCCATCATTCTCCAAGAAATAAGAGAAGATCAAAGAGCAATGAGGGAGGAGCAACAAAGGCAAGGAAGGGACATAGAAGAGTTGAAGAACATCATTGGTCCTTCAAGAAGAAGACGCCACTAGAGGTGGATTCATTCCTTGTTCTTTATTTTCTTTCTGTTTTCTGTTTTTTTTTTAAGTATTATGTTTATCTATGTTTTTGTGTTTCAACTTCATGATCATTAGTGTGTAACCATGCCTTAAAGCTATGAATAAAATCCATTAGTCTTTCACCTCTCTTAAAGGAAAAATGTTTTAATTCAAAAGAACAAGAAGTACATAATTTTCGAAATTATTAGTGAATTTAATTTAATTATATTGATGTGGTGGCAATAATTTTTGTTTTCTGAATGAATGAATGAACAGTGCATATTTTTGATCTTGTTGTTTATGAGTGTTAAAATTGTTGGTGCTTGAAAGAATGATGAACAAAGAGAAATGTTATTGATGATCTGAAAAACATCATGAAATTGATTCTTGAAGCAAGAAAAAGCAGTGAAAAAAAAAAGTGGCGAAAATTTTAAAGCAAGGACCCAAGGCTTTGAGCATTAATGGATAGGAGGGCCCAAGGAAATTAAAATCCAGGCCTAAGCGGCTAAATCAAGCTGTCCCTAACCATGTGCTTGTGTCATGAAGGTCCAAGTAAAAAGCTTGAGACTGAATGGTTAAAGTCGTGATCCAAAGCTAAAGAGTGTGCTTAAGAGCTCTGGACACCACTAACTGGGGACTTTAGCAAAGCTAAGTCACAATCTGAAAAGGTTCACCCAGTTAGGTGTCTGTGGCATTTGTGTATCCGGTGGTAATATTGGAAGACAAAATGCTTAGGGCCACAGCCAAGACTCATAAGTAGTTGTGTTCAAGAATCAACATGCCTAACTAGGAAAGTCAATAACACTATCTGAAATTCTAAGTTCCTAGAGACACCAATCACTCTGAACTACAAAGGAAAAAGTGAGATGCCAAAACTGTTCAGAAGCAAAAAGCTACAAGTCCCGCTCATCTAATTAAGTTAATATTCATTGATATTTTGGACTTTATAGTATATTCTCTTCTTTTTATCCTATTTGATTTTCAGTTGCTTGGGGACAAGCAACAATTTAAGTTTGGTGTTGTGATGAGCGGATAATTTATACGCTTTTTGGCATTGTTTTCATATAGTTTTTAGTAAGTTTAAGCTACTTTTAGGGATGTTTTCATTAGTTTTTATGTTAAATTCACATTTCTGGACTTTACTATGAGTTTGTGTGTTTTTCTGTGATTTCAGGTAAATTCTGACTGAAATTGAGGGATTTGAGCAAAACTCTGAAGAAGGCTGACAAAAGGACTGCTGATGCTGTTGGAATCTGACTTCCCTGCACTTGAAATGGATTTTCTGGAGCTACAGAACTCCAATTGGCGCGCTCTCAACGGCGTTGGAAATTAGACATCCAGGGCTTTCCAGCAATATATAATAGTCCATACTTTATTCGAAGAATGACGACGTAACTTGGCGTTAAACGCCAAGTTCATGCTGCTGTCTGGAGTTAAACGCCAGAAAAACGTCATTATCCGGAGTTGAACGCCCAAAACACGTCATAACCTGAAGTTTGACGCCAAGAAATGCCTTAGCTCGTGGAATGATCAAGCTCAGCCCAAGCATACACCAAGTGGGCCCCGGAAGTGGATTTATGCATCAAATACTTACTCATGTAAACCCTAGTAGCTAGTCTAGTATATATAGGACATTTATCTATTGTATTAGACATCTTTGGTCTCAGTTTTGTTTTATTCTTCATCTTAGGGGATCATTGATCACGTTTAGGGGGCTGGCCATTCGGCCATGCCTGGACCCTTTGCTTATGTATTTTCAACGGTGGAGTTTCTGCACACCATAGATTAAGGGTGTGGAGCTCTGCTGTACCTCAAGTATTAATGAAATTCTATTATCTTTTATTCAAATCTCTCTTATTCTTATTCCAAGATATTCATTCGTACCCAAGAACATGATGAATGTAATGAGTCAGATTACCCTCATTATCATTCTCACTTATGAACGCGCGTGATTGACAACCACTTCCGTTCTACATGCAACAGAGCTTGAATGCGTATCTCTTAGATTCCCCAACAGAATCTTCGTGGTATAAGCTAGATAGATGGCGGCATTTATGACGATCCGGAAAGTCTCACCTTGTCTGTGGTATTCCGAGTAGGATCCTGGGAATCCGGAAAGTCTAACCTTGTCTGTGGTATTCCGAGTAGGATTCCGGTAATGAATGACTGTGACGTGCTTCAAACTTGTAACCTGCTGGGCGTTAGTGACAGACGCAAAAGAGGGATTCTATTCCAGTAGGGGAGGGAACCAACCGGTGATTAGCCGTACTGTGACAGAGTGCGTAGCATTAGTTTTCACTGCGAGGATGGGATGTAGCCATCAGCCATGGGTGATGCCTCCAGACTGGTTAGCTGTGCGAGTGACAGCCGCACAGGATATTTCCCCGAGAGGAAGAAAGTAGCCACAGTTGATGGTGAACCCCTATACAAAGCTTGCCATGGAAAGGAGTAAGAAGGATTGAGTAGAAGCAGTAGGAGAGCAGGCGTCCCTGGGCTCTACAGCATCTCCATCCGCTTATCTGAAATTCCTACCAATGAATCTGCATAAGTATTCTATCCCTTTTTATCATTCCTTTTTATTAATTATTCCAATAATCATAATTCCCCTTTTTTCTGCCTAACTGAGATTTGCAAGGTGACCATAGCTTGCTTCATACCAACAATCTCTGTGGATTCGACCCTTACTCACGTAAGGTTTATTACTTGGACGACCCAGTACACTTGCTGGTTAGTTGAACGGAGTTGTGAAAATAAACAGTGCCCTAAGAGTAAATATATGCTAAAGCTCAAAAGATAGAAATCACAATTTCGTCCACCAATGGCACATATGGGAACTGCCATATACCGAACTGCCCAAGATCTTCCCCTTCATGCTACCAAGGCCTTTATAGAGGAGACTAAGCGGGAGTTTGATAGAATGAAGGGTTTGAACGGGGAAATCCAAGTGAAAGTGACCAAGCTGGAGAAGGAGTTGGAGGGTGAAAAGGCTAGTTCTATTTCCTGGCGGCTTCTGTGCAGTTGACTGAAGACACGGCATTGAGGCACAAGGATAGATATGTCACGACCTACAGGGAAGTGATGCGTCTCAGGGGGAGTTGGAGTCGGCCCGGGTGGTGGACGAAATTGTGATCATCAATAATGGCTCCAAAGACTTGGTGCTCTCAAACATAAATCACACTTTGTCACAACTCCGTACAACTAACCAGCAAGTGTACTGGGTCGTCCAAGTAATACCTTACGTGAGTAAGGGTCGATCCCACAAAGATTGTTGGTATGAAGCAAGCTATGGTCATCTTGTAAATCCCAGTCAGGCGGATTTAACTGGATTACGAGATTATTGGTTTAAATAAAGATAATAAAATAAACAGAAAATAAAGATAAAGTTACTCATGTAATTCAATGGTGGGAATTTCAGATAGGTGTATGGAGGTGCTGTGTTCCTTCTGAATCTCTGCTTTCCTACTTCTGCCTTCTAGTTTTTCATCACTCCCTTCTATGGCAAGCTGTATATAGGGCATCACCATTGTCAATGGCTACATCCCATCCTCTCAGTGAAAATGGTCCAAATGCTCTGTCACAGCACGACTAATCATCTGTCGGTTCCCAATCAGGTTGGAATAGAATCTAGTGATTCTTTTGCGTCTGTCACTAACGCCCAGCCTTCAGGAGTTTGAAGCTCGTCACAGTCATTCAATCCCGGAATCCTACTCGGAATACCATAGACAAGGTTAGACTTTCCGGATTCCCATGAATGCCGCCATCAATTCTAGCTTATACCATGAAGATTCTGATTAAGGAATCTAAGAGATATGCACCCGGTCTAAGGTAGAACAGAAGTGGTTGTCAGTCACGCGCGTTCATAGGTGAGAATGATGATGAGTGTCACGGATCATTACATTCATCAAGTTGAAGTGCAACGAATTATCCGCTCATCACAACACCAAACTTAAATTGTTGCTTGTCCCCAAGCAACTGAAAATCAATTAGGATAAAAAGAATAGAATATACTATAAATCCCAAAATATCAATGAATATTAATTCTAATTAGATGAGCCGGACTTGTAGCTTTTTGCTTCTGAACAGTTTTGGCATCTCACTTTTTCATTAGAGGTTTAGAATGATTGGCTTCTATAGGAACTTAGATTTTCGGATAGTGTTATTGATTTTCCTAGTTAAGTATGTTGATTCTTGAACACAGCTACTTTTATGAGTCTTGGTCGTGGCCCTAAGCATTTTGTTTTCCAGTATTACCACCGGATACACAAATGCCACAGACACATGACTGGGTGAACCTTTTCAGATTGTGACTCAGCTTTTCTAGAGTCCCCAGTTAGAGGTGTCCAGAGCTCTTAAGCACACTCTTTTTGCTTTGGATCACGACTTTAACCACTTAGTCTCAAGCTTTTCACTTGGACCTGCATGCCACAAGCACATGGTTAGGGACAGCTTGATTTAGCCGCTTAGGCCTGGATTTATTTTCTTGGGCCCTCCTATCCATTGATGCTCAAAGCCTTGGATCCTTTTTTACCATTGCCTTTTGGTTTTAAGGGCTATTGGCTTTTTTTGCTTGCTTTTTCTTTTTCTTTCTGAATTTTTTTCTGCCAAAATTTTTTTCGCAAGCTTTTACTTTTTCACTGCTTTTTCTTGCTTCAAGAATCAATTGCATGATTTTTCAGATTGTCAATAACATTTTTCTTTGTTCATCATTCTTTCAAGAGCCAACAATTTTAACATTCATAAACAACAAGATCAAAAATATGCACTATTCAAGCATTTATTTAGAAAACAGAAAGTATTGTCACCACATCAATATAATTAAACTAAATTCAAGGATAAATTTGAAATTCATGTACTTCTTGTTCTTTTGAATTAAAAACATTTTTCATTTAAGAGAGGTGAAGGATTAATGAAATTATTGATAGCCTTAAGACATAGTTACTAAATACTAATGATCATGAAGTAGAGACAAAAAACATAGATGAACATATAATATAAAAACCGAAAAGCAGAAAAATATAAGAACAAGGAATGGGTCCACCTTATTAGCGTCTTCTTCTTGAAGGACCAATGATGTCCGTAAGCTCTTCTATGTCCCTTCCTTGCCTTTGTTGCTCCTCCCTCATTGCTCTTTGATCTTCTCTTATTTCATGGAGAATGATGGAGTGCTCTTGATGTTCCACCCTTAATTGTTCCACATTGTAACTCAAATCTTCTAGGGAAGTGTTGAGTTATTCCCAATAGTTGTTGGGAGGAAAGTGCATCCCTTGAGGCATCTCAGGGATTTCTTGATGATGAGCTTCCTCATGCGTCTCTTGGGTTCCATGAGTGGGCTCTCTTGTTTGCTCCATCCTTTTCTTAGTGATGGGCTTGTCCTCCTCAATGAGGATGTCTCCTTCTATGATAACTCCAGCTGAGTAACATAGATGGCAAATAAGATGAGGAAAAGCTAGCCTTGCCAAAGTAGAGGACTTATCGGCTATTTTGTAGAATTCATGGGAGATGACTTCATGAACTTCTACTTCCTCTCCAATCATGATGCTATGAATCATGATGGCCCGATCCACAGTAACTTCAGATCGGTTGCTAGTGGGGATGATGAAGCGTTGAATGAACTCCAACCATCCTCTAGCCACATGCTTGAGGTCCAGTCTTCTTAGTTGAATTGGCTTGCCTTTGGAGTCTCTTTTCCATTGAGCTCCTTCCACACATATGTCCATAAGGACTTGGTCCAACCATTGATCAAAGTTGACCCTTCTAGTGTAGGGGCGTTCATCTCCTTGTATCATGGGCAAGTTGAATGCCAACCTCACATTTTCCGGACTAAAATCTAAGTATTTCTCCCGAACCATTGTAAGATAATTCTTTAGGTTTGAGTTCTTACTTTGATCATGGTTCCTAGTGATCCATGCACTGGCATAGAACTCTTGAACCATTAAGATTCTGACTTGTTGGATGGGGTTGGTTAGAACTTCCCAACCTCTTCTTTGGATCTCATGTCGGATCTCCGGATACTCATTTTTCTTGAGCTTGAAAGGGACCTCAGGGATCACCTTCTTCTTGGCCACAACATCATAGAAGTGGTCTTGATGGGCTTTGGAGATGAATCTTTCCATCTCCCATGACTCGGAGGTGGAAGCTTTTATCTTCTCTTTCCCTTTTCTAGAGGTTTCTCTGGCCTTAGGTGCCATTAATGGTAATGGAAAAACAAAAAGCTTATACTTTTACCATACCAAACTTAAAATATTGCTCGCCCTCGAGCAAGATAAGAAAGAAAAGAAGAAGAAGAAGAGAAAATATGGAGGAGAGTGAAGGGGAGGTGTATTCGGCCAAGGTATTGAAGAGGGGGTTGTGGTGTATGAAAATGAAGAAGAATGGAGGGGTTTATATAGGGAAGGGAGAGAGGGTAGGTTCGGCCATTTAGGGTGGGAAAGATTTTTGAATTTTGAAGGTAAGTGGGGTTTATGGGGAAGAGTGGATGGATGTGAGTGGTGAAGGGGGTCATTGGGAAGAGAGATAGAGGTGATTGGTGAAGGATTTTTGGGAAAGTGTGTTATAGGATTAATTAGGAGGTAAGGTGGGAATATGTTAGGTGGGGATCCTGTGGAGTCCACAGATCCTGAGATGATCTTGTGGGGTCCACAAATCCTGAGGTGTCAAGGATTTACATCCCTGCACCAATTAGGCATGTAAAATGCCTTAGCATACCATTCTGGCGTTTAAACGCCGAAGTGATGCTCATTCTGGGCGTTCAACGCTCATGTGTAGCATGTTTCTGGCATTGAACGCCAGTTCCATGCTTGTTACTGGCGTTCAGCGCCAGCTTTCCTCAGGGCATATTCCTGGCGTTCAAACGCCAGGATGTTGCTTGTTTCTGGCATTCTGCGCTAGATCCATGCTCTGTTCTGGCGTTGAACGCCAGCCAGATGCTCTTTACTGGTAAGTCCTTCCTCCAGGGTGTGATTTTTCTTCTGCTATTTTTGATTCTGTTTTTAATTTTAATATTTTTTTGTGACTCCACATGATCATGAACCTAATAAAACATAAAAGAACAATGAAAATAAAATAAAATTAGATAAATAAAAATTAGGTTGTCTCCCAACAAGCGCTCTTTTAATGTTACTAGCTTGACAGTGGGCTCTCTTGGAGCCACAAAGGTGATTAGGTCAATGTTGTAGACTCCCAACACCAAACTTAGAGTTTGGATATGGGGGTTCAACACCAAACTTAGAGTTTGGTTGTGGCCTCCCAACACCAGATTAGAGTTTGATTGTGGGGGCTCTGTTTGACTCTGTACTGAGAGAAGCTCTGCATGCTTACTCTCCCTTGTTACAGAAGGATTGCCGTGTGCCTTAAACACAAGGTAGTCCCCATTCAATTGAAGGACTAATTCTCCTCTGTTAACATCTATCACAGCTTCTGTTGTGGCTAGGAAAGGACTTCCAAGGATGATGCATTCATCCTCCTCCTTCCTAGTGTCTAAAATTATGAAATCAGCAGGAATGTAAAGGCCTTTAACCTTTACCAACACGTCCTCTACTAATCCATAAGCTTGTCTTACTGACTTGTCTGCCATTTTAATGAGAATATGGCAAGCTGTACCTCAATGATCCCTAGTTTCTCCATTACAAAGAGTGGCATAAGGTTTATGCCTGACCCTAGATCACACAGAGCCTTGTTAAAGGTCATGGTGCCTATGGTACAGGGTATTAAAAATTTACCAGGATCTTGTCTCTTTTGAGGTAAATTTTTCTGAACCCATGTATCTAGTTCACTAATGAGCAAGGGAGGTTCACCTTCCCAAGTCTCATTACCAAATAACTTGGCATTCAGCTTCATGATGGCTTCTAGATATTGAGCAACTTGCTCTCCAGTTACATCTTCATCCTCTTCAGAGAAAGAATAATCTTCAGAGCTCATGAATGGCAGAAGAAGATTTAATGGAATCTCTATGGTCTCTATATGAGCCTCAGATTCCTTTAGGTCCTCAATAGGGAACTCCTTCTTGTTTGAGAGACATCCCAGGAGGTCTTCCTCACTAGGATTTTCGTCCTTCTCCTCCCTTGTGCATTCGGCCATATTGATTACATCAATGGCCTTGCACTCTCCTTTTGGATTTTCTTCTGTATTTCTTGGGAGAATACTGGGAGGAGTTTCAGTGACTTTCTTACTCAGCTGGCCCACTTGTGCCTCCAAATTTCTGATGGAGGACCTTGTTTCACTCATGAAACTTAAGGTGGCCTTAGACAGATCAGAGACTAGATTTGCTAAATTAGAGGGGCTCTGCTCAGAATTCTCTGTCTGTTGCTGAGAAGATGATGGAAAAGGCCTGTTATTGTTTAGCCTGTTTCTTCCACCATTATTAAAGCCTTGTTGAGGCTTTTGTTGATCCTTCCATGAGAAATTTGGATGATTTCTCCATGATGAATTATAGGTGTTTCCATAAGGTTCACCCATGTAATTTACCTCTGTTATTGCAGGGTTCTCAGGATCATAAGCTTCTTCAGAAGCTGCCTCTTTAGTACTGTTGGATGCATTTTGCCATCCATTCAGACTTTGAGAAATCATGTTGACTTGCTGAGTCAACACTTTGTTCTGAGCCAATATGGCATTCAGAGCATCAATTTCAAGAACTCCCTTCCTCTGAGGCGTCCCATTATTCACGGAATTCCTCTCAGAAGTGTACATGAATTGGTTATTTGCAACCATGTCAATAAGTTCTTGAGCTTCTGCAGGCGTTTTCTTTAAGTGGATGGATCCACCTGCAAAATGGTCCAATGACATTTTGGAAAACTCAGATAGACCATAATAGAATATATCTAATATGGTCCATTCTAAAAACATGTCAGAAGGACACTTTTTGGTCATCTGCTTGTATCTTTCCCAAGCTTCATAAAGGGATTCGCCATCTTTTTGTTTGAAGGTCTGAACATCCACTCTAAGCTTGCTCAGATTTTGAGGAGGAAAGAACTTATCCAAGAAGGCTGTGACCAGCTTATCCCAGGAGTCCAGGTTATCTTTAGGTTGTGAGTCCAATCATGTTCTAGCTTTGTCTCTTACAACAAAAGGGAAAAGCATGAGCCTGTAGACTTCAGGATCTACTCCATTTGTCTTGACAGTCTCACAAATCTGCAAGAACTCAGTTAAAAACTGATAAGGATCTTCAGATGGAAGTCCATGAAACTTGCAGTTCTATTGCATCAAAGCAACTAATTGAGGTTTCAGCTCAAAATTGTTTGCTCCAATGGAAGGAATTGAGATGCTTCTTCCATCAAACTTGGACGTTGGTTTAGTGAAATCACCAAGCATCCTCCTTGCATTATTGTTGTTGGGTTCGGCTGCCATCTCCTTCTCTTGTTCAAAAATTTCAGAAAGGTTGCCTCTGGATTGTTGTAATTTAGCTTCTCTTAGTTTCCTTTTCAGAGTCCTTTCAGGTTCTGGATCAGCTTCAACAAAGATGCCTTTTTCCTTATTCCTGCTCATATGAAAGAGAAGAAAAAAAGAAAAAGGAAGAGGAATCCTCTATATCTGGACAAAGAGGATCCTTATTATTAGTAGAAGAAGAAAGGAATAAGAGTGGAGAATCTAATCACAAGGGTGAGGATAGAGGCAATGATTGGAGATGAAGAGAGGTGAAGAGAAGTGTTAGTAAATAAATAGAAGAAGAGAAGAGAGGGAGAATTCGAAAATAATTTTGAAAAAGTATTTAATGATTTTCGAAAATTAAAGATAAGATATAAATAAAATTAAAATTTAAAATAGTTAAAAAGAATTTTTGAAAAAGAGATGAGATATTTTCGAAAATTAAAGAGGGAAAAGTAGTTAGGTGGTTTTGAAAAAGATAAGAAACAAACAAAAAGTCAAATAGTTAGTTGAAAAAGATATTAAAATCAAATTTGAAAAGATAAGAAGATAAGAAGTTAGATAAGATATTTTGAAATCAAATTTTTGAAAAAGATAAAATTTTGAAAAAGATATGATAAGAAGATATGATAAAAAGATAGGATTGAAAAAGATTTAATTTTTAAAATTAAAATTAATTACTTAACTAACAAGAAACTAAAAGATATGGTTCTAGAATTTAAAGATTGAAGCTTTCTTAACAAGAAAGTAACAAACTTTAAATTTTGAATCAATCATATTAATTGTTAGCATAATTTTGAAAATTAAGATAAAATTAAGAAAAAGATTTAATTTTTAAAAAAAGTTTTAAAAAGATAAGATTTTTTTTAAAAATTGAAAATTTGACTTGACTTGTAAGAAACAACTTTGAAAATTAAAACGTCATAATTGTGTTTTTCTCTTTTCTTTTTGGATCAAAACAAGGAGTGCATGCAAGAACACTATGAATGTCAAGATGAACACCAAGAACACTTTGAAGATTATGATGAACATCAAGAACATATTTTTGAAAAATTTTTGATGCAAAGAAAACATGCAAGACACCAAACATAGAATTCTTTAATGCATGGACACTATGAATGAAAAAATGCATATGAAAAACAACATACAACACAAAACAAGAAAACATCAAGATCAAACAAGAAGACTTGTCAAGAACAACTTGAAGATCATGAAGAACACCATGAATGCATGAATTTTCGAAAAATGCAAGAAAAATTTTTAAAGCATGCTATTGACACCAAACTTAAAAATTGGCTCAAGACTCAAACAAGAAACACAAAATATTTTTGGTTTTTATGATTTTATGATTTTTTTGTATTTTTATTATTTTTTTTTCGACAATGATATTTTTGAAAAACAAAAATAAAGAAAAAATTTTTTGAAAGATTTTTGAAAACTTTTTTGAAAGGAAAATAAAAAGAAAATTACCTAATCTGAGCAACAAGATGAACCGTCAGTTGTCCATACTCGAACAATCCCCGGCAACGGCGCCAAAAACTTGGTGATGTTGCCGGATCAGAAAAACTTGGCGCTGTGGTTGCACGTAATTGTAATTCAAACAATCCCCGGCAACGGCGCCAAAAACTTGGTGGACGAAATTGCGATCATCAACAATGGCTCCAAAGACTTGGTGCTCTCAAACATAAATCACACTTTGTCACAACTCTGCACAATTAACCAGCAAGTGTACTGGGTCGTCCAAGTAATACCTTACGTGAGTAAGGGTTGATCCCACAGAGATTGTTGGTATGAAGCAAGCTATGGTCATCTTGTAAATCCCAGTCAGGAGAATTTAACTGGATTAAGAGATTATTGGTTTAAATAAAGATAATAAAATAAACATAAAATAAAGATAAAGTTACTCATGTAATTCAATGGTGGAAATTTCAGATAGGTGTATGGAGGTGCTGTGTTCCTTCTGAATCTCTGCTTTCCTACTTCTTCCTTCTAGTTTTTCATAACTCCCTTCTATGGCAAGCTGTATGTAGGGCATCACCGTTGTCAATGGCTACATCCCATCCTCTCAGTGAAAATGGTCCAAATGCTCTGTCACAGCACGGTTAATCATCTGTCGGTTCTCAATCAGGTTGGAATAGAATTTAGTGATTCTTTTGCGTCTGTCACTAACGCCCAGCCTTCAAGAGTTTGAAGCTCGTCAGAGTCATTCAATCCTGGAATCCTACTCGGAATACCACAGACAAGGTTAGACTTTCCGGATTCCCATGAATGCCGCCATCAATTCTAGCTTATACCACGAAGATTCTGATTAAGGAATCCAAGAGATATGCGCCCGGTCTAAGGTAGAACGGAAGTGGTTGTCAGTCAAGCGCGTTCATAGGTGAGAATGATGATGAGTGTCACGGATCATCACATTCATCAAGTTGAAGTGCAACAAATATCTTAGAACAGGAAGAAATCGAATTGAATAGAAAATAGTAGTAATTGCATTAAAACTTTGAGGTACAACAGAGCTCCACACCCTTAATCTATGGTGTGTAGAAACTTCACCGTTGAAAATACATAAGTGATGAAGGTTCAGGCATGGCCGAATGGCCAGCCCCCAAAACGTGATCAATAGTCTCCTAAGATGGATAATAAAATAAAACTGAGACCAAAGATGTCTAATACACTAGTAAAAAGTTCTATTTATACTAAACTAGCTACTAGGGTTTATAGAAGTAAGTAATTGATGCATAAATTCACTTCCGGGGCCCACTTGGTGTGTGCATGGGCTGAGCCTGATCTATCCACGAGCTGAGGCTTCTCTTGGAGTTGAACGCCAAGTTGTAACGTGTTTTGTGCGTTCAACTCTGGTTCATGACGTGTTTCTGGCGTTTGACTCCAGAATGTAGCATAGAACTGGCATTGAGCGCCAGTTTACGTCGTGAAATCTCAAACAAAGTATGGACTACTATATATTGATGAAAAGCTCTAGATGTCTACTTTCCAACGCCATTGAGAGCGCGTCATTTGGAGTTCTGTAGCTCCAAAAAATCCATTTCGAGTGCAGGGAGGTCAGATTCCAACAGCATCAGCAGTCCTTTGTCAGCCTCCTTATCAGACTTTTGCTCAGGTCCCTCAATTTCAGCTAGAAATTACCTGAAATCACAGAAAAACACACAAACTCATAGTAAAGTCCAGAAATGTGAATTTAGCATAAAAACCAATGAAAACATCCCTAAAAGTAACTAGATCATACTAAAAACTACATAAAAACAATGCCAAAAAGCGTATAAATTATCCGCTCATCACCGGGCTGATTATGCCAAACTCCAGGATCACCTTGTGGGCAGCGTAAATGCTGCTTATAAGAACCTGAAGGAGCAGGTTTGGGTTCTTGCCCCCGAGGTCAACCTTACTCTCTTCAGCCTGGACAATGTTGTGAAAGATGGCAAGATTGTCCCTGACGACCTTGAAGATGATGATGTTGAACCTCCCTCTGTGCATGCTACCAAAGCCTCTGTGGTGCCGAATTCTTCAGTTCCTTCAGCTGAAGTTGGTCATTCCGGGTTGGAACTTGATTGTCAAATCTTAAACTGGGATGATGGGACAGTGGATGATGTGCCTCTTCAGACTCGCCCTCCTTTACCCCGTGTTGATGCTGCCGAGAAACCTTTCGATCCTTAATGAATTTTCTGGATGTTTGTGTGGATAGCTCGGCTTGTGGGCTTTTTGAACTCTTTATATTTTGTAAATGGTGGTTCTGACTTTTGCTACATTCCTAGTTGCTTGTTTAGCAACTTTATTTTGAACAACAAAGTAATTTCCAAGCTCTTGGGGCTAATTTTGATAGCCTTTATTATTATAACTTGTGTTTTTCGTAACATATCTGTCCGCACTCGTCTTGGTACCTTTCTAGGTTTTGAGAGTGTTGGAACTTTCGTTGTCTGACCTCTTTGGATTGGCTTGATTCCTTTGAGCCTTTGCCTGATGTTATTTTCAGTAATTTGTTTTGTTCGGACCTTGTTCAGGTCTTTATTAGGAATTACTTTGTATAACGCTAAGGTTTTCGAGAGGCCGATTTCATCATGTTGGTTTTGTCCAAGTTGTTGTTAGTAACCCTCTTTTTTGGACCTTTGTTTAGGTTTCTTTCAGGGATTACTTTTGTAACCTTGTGTTTTGGGCCGACTCCATCGTGTCGGGCCCTTCTAATTTATTTTTGTAATCCTCTTACTTGGACCTTGTTCAGGTCTCTTTCAGGGATTACTTTTATAACTTTTATGTTTTGGGCCGACTTCATCATATCGGGCCCTTTTAAGTTTTTTTTGTAATTCTCTTTCTTGGACCTCGTTCAGGTCTCTTTCAGGGATTACTTTTATAACTTTTATGTTTTGGGCCGACTTCATCATGTCAGGCCCTTCTAAGTTATTTTTGTAATCCTCTTTCTTGGACCTTGATTAGGTCTCTTTCAGGGATTATTTTTATAACTTTTATGTTTTGGACCTACTTCATTATGTCGGGCCCTTCTAAGTTATTTTTGTAATCCTCTTTCTTGGACCTTGTTCAGGTCTCTTTCAGGGATTACTTTTATAACTTTTATGTCTTGGGCCGACTTCATCATGTCGGGCCCTTCTAAGTTATTTTTGTAATCCTCTTTCTTGGACCTTGTTCAGGTCTCTTTCAGGGATTACTTTTATAACTTTTATATTTTGGGCCGACTTCATCATGTCGGGCCCTTCTAAGTTATTTTTGTAATCCTCTTTTTTGGACCTTGTTTAGGTCTCCTTCAGGGATTACTTTTATAACTTTTATGTTTTGGGCCGACTTCATCATGTCGAGCCCTTCTAAGTTATAGTAATCCTCTTTTATAGGGCTGGCCAGACCTCTTTCGAGGGATTTACTTATAAATTTGGTTATTGCGACTGGTTTGACTTCTTTACGTCGGCGAGTCTTTAAGTTATTTTTTAGCAATCCATTTTATTAAGACCTCGTTAGGTCCTTTCTATGGATCACTTTCGATAACTTCTTGCATTTTTCTGTTTTCATCTTTGCCGATTTTGTAGAAATTAGGTTTAATCCTCGTTTGGTCGACCTTTTAATGAATTTAGTTTTCATCTCTGTTGGTATTTATCGTGATCGTGTAGTGAATTTGATTTTCACTTTCTGCCGATCTGTAGCTTTATAATCGGATGATGAATGTTTCAGATTAATATGGCTTGAGAATTTGTAGAAGATCTAAACAGATTTTATTCAAAAGAAAATGCAAATATATACATGCTGGAGTTTTAGCCCTCTAAGTCAGGTGATTTGTAGATCTTGGCTCGGCGCCTTATTAAAAAACCTTTTCAGGGAAAAGAGTGTGCCTTATCCTAAGATCCTTTATCATCCCTAACTATAGTACCTTCTTAGGTTGCAGGCATGCCATGACCTAGGAAGTTCTCGCCCATCGAGTTTGTACAGTCTGTAGTAGCCCTTTCCAAGTACTTCTATGACTCGGTAGGGTCCTTTCCAGTTTGCTGCCAGCTTTCCTTCTCGAGGTCGAGTTGTTCCGATATCATTTCGGATTAGGATGAGGTCGTTCTCAGCAAAAACTCGCTGTACTACCTTTTGATTGTATCTCGAAACCATTCAATGTTTTAACGCTTCTATCCTGATCCGAGCTCTTTCTTGGACTTCCGGAAGTAGGTCGAGTTCCTCCCTTTGAAGTTGGGAGTTGGCTTCCTCATTAAAGTGGATCACTCTGGGCGACCCTTCTTCAATCTCTACTGGGATCATTGCCTCCATTCCGTACGCTGGAAGGGTGATTCCTTTGTGGTGGAATGTGGCGTTGTTTGATATGCCCATAGGACTTGTGGGAGCTCATCAGCCCAGGCTTCCTTTGCGTCCTGTAATCTCCGTTTCAGCCCAGCCAATATGACTTTGTTGGCAGCTTCGGCTTGTCCATTGACTTGGGGATGTTCTACGGAAGTGAATTGTTGTTTTATGTTCAAGTCGGCGACTAACTTTCTGAAGCCTGCATCTGTGAATTGGGTACTGTTCATAACCTGGGTCGAGTTGTTCGACCCGGGATGTTCTACAGACAAAGCGACCGACCTCTTCAGGTCAGGACAATCCGACCTCTTCTCAAAGAGCTCGTCCAAGTCATGAGAAAGCCCAAACAAAGGGCCCGAATAGAGGAACACGCCCCAGATCCTAGGGCAGCCCAAGCCTACAAGAGAAGGGCGGTTCCCTTGAAGATAAAATGATCTCACTTGAAGATAAGATAAAGATAAGATAAGATAACTAACTTATCTTATCCACTGGTGCACGAAATTGTGATCATCAATGGCGCCATCAACATGGTACGCTCAATTGCAATCTCAACTCTTTATCACAACTTCGCACAACTAACCAGCAAGTGCACTGGGTCATCCAAGTAATAAACCTTACGCGAGTAAGCGTCGATCCCACGGTGATTGTTGGTATGAAGCAAGCTATGGTCATCTTGTAAATCTCAGTCAGGCAGATTCAAATGGTTATAGATGATTTATGAATAAAGCATAAAATAAAGATAGAGATACTTATGCAATTCATTGGTGAAAATTTCAGATAAGCGTATGGAGATGCTTTGTCCTTTTCGTCTCTCTGCTTTCCTACTGTCTTCATCCAATCCTTCTTACTCCTTTCCATGGCAAGCTGTATGTAGGGTTTCACCGTTGTCAGTGGCTACCTCCCATCCTCTCAGTGAAAATGTTCAACGCGCTCTGTCACAGCACGGCTATTCAGCTGTCGGTTCTCGATCATGTCGGAATAGAATCCAGTGATTGTTTTGCGTCTGTCACTAACGCCCCACAATCGCAAGTTTGAAGCTCGTCACAGTCATTCAATCCTTGAATCCTACTCAGAATACCACAGAGAAGGTTTAGACCTTCCGGATTCTCTTGAATGCCGCCATCAATTCTAGCTTATACCACGAAGATTCCGATTAAGGGATCTAAGAGATAAACATTCAAGCCTTGTTTGCTTGTAGAACGGAAGTGGTTGTCAGGCACACGTTCATAAGTGAGAATGATAATGAGCGTCACATAATCATCACATTCATCATGTTCTTGGGTGCGAATGAATATCTTAGAACAAGAATAAGCTGAATTGAATAGAGGAACAATAGTAATTGCATTAATACTCGAGGTACAGCAGAGCTCCACACCTTAATCTATGGTGTGTAGAAACTCCACCGTTGAAAATACATAAGAACAAGGTCTAGGCATGGCCGAATGGCCAGCCTCCCAAAGAGGGTTCAATCATAAAATCATGATCAAAAGATTCAAGTGATCAAAAGACTCAAAATACAATAGCAAAAGGTCCTACTTATAGAGAACTAGTAGCTAGGGTTTACAGAAATGAGTAAATGAAATAAAAATCCACTTCCGGGCCCACTTGGTGTGTGCTTGGGCTGAGAATTGAAGCATTTTCATGTAGAGACTTCTCTTGGAGTTAAACGCCAGCTTTTGTGCCAGTTGGGCGTTTAACTCCCATTCTCGTGCCAGTTCCGGTGTTTAACATCGGGCAGTTTTGAGCTGATTTGGAACGCCGGTTTGGGCCATCAAATCTCGGGCAAAGTATAGACTATTATACATTTCTGGAAAGCCCAGGATGTCTACTTTTTAACACAATTGAGAGCGCGCCAATTGGATTTCTGTAGCTCCAAAAAATCCACTTCGAGTGCAGAGAGGTCAGAATCCAATAGCATCTGCAGTCCTTTTCAGCCTCTGAATAAGATTTTTGCTCAGGTCCCTCAATTTCAGCCAGAAAATACCTGAAATCACAGAAAAACACACAAACTCATAGTAAAGTCCAGAAAAGTGAATTTTAACTAAAAACTAACTAAAACATACTAAAAACATACTAAAAACAATGACAAAAAGCGTTTAAATTATCCGCTCATCATCCGCAGGAGGCCACATCTCACCATTATAAATACACTGGAGCACCCAGGTATAACTCATATTCTGATCCTACTCAATACCTGCTTAATACTCTTGCTAACTTAAGCATCGGAGTCCCTTGCAGGTACCCCCCACCCTCTGGGGACGAAGAATCTGCAGCACTTTCAGTTCCACAAGTCGGACACACCAGCTCCGGCCGCTACACACCTGCCGGACACGTCGGCTCTGACCGACACAGAAGATCTCGAACGAGATCGACCTACAGTTTCAGGTAACCCTCGGAACATTGGCGCCGTTGCCGGGGAACTTGGAAGTCATCCCAACACCATGGCGGACAACCATGACAACGACCACAACTCCGGTTTGGAAGATAGAACACCGCACAAGAACATGGATGCTATACTTAAAGATACTCCAAAATCCAATGGAGTCAAAAAATCATCAAATCTGGGGGTGATAGACTATTATACATTTCTAGAAAACCCAGGATGTCTACTTTCCAACGCAATTGAGAGCGCGCCAATTGGGCTTCTGTAGCTCCAGAAAATCCACTTCGAGTGCAAGGAGGTCAGAATCCAACAGCATCTGCAGTCCTTTTCAGCCTCTGAATCAGATTTTTGCTCAGGTCCCTCAATTTCAGCCAGAAAATACCTGAAATCATAGAAAACACACAAACTCATAGTAAAGTCTAGAAAAGTGAATTTTAACTAAAAACTAATAAAAATATAACAAAAAACTAAGTAAAACATACTAAAAACAATGCCAAAAAGCGTATAAATTATCCGCTCATCACAACACCAAACTTAAATTGTTGCTTGTCTTCAAGCAACAAAAAATCAAATAAGATAAAAAGAAGAGAATATGAAATGAATTCCAAAAACATCTATGAAGATCAGTATTAATTAGATGAGCGGGGCTTTTAGCTTTTTGCCTCTGAATAGTTTTGGCATCTCACTTTATCTTTTGAAATTCAGAATGATTGGCTTCTCTAGGAATTCAGAATCCAGATAGTATTATTGATTCTCCTAGTTAAGTATGATGATTCTTGAACATAGCTACTTTATGAGTCTTGGCTGTGGCCCAAAGCACTCTGTCTTCCAGTATTACCACCGGATACATACATGCCACAGACACATAACTGGGTGAACTTTTTCAGATTGTGACTCAGCTTTGCTAGAGTCCCCAATTAGAGGTGTCCAGGGTTCTTAAGCACACTCTTTTTTCCTTGGATCACAACTTTATTATTTCTTTTTCTTTTTTTCTTTTTCCTCTCTTTCTCTTTTTTTTCGAATTTTTTTTTGTATTCAATGTTTTTTCTTGCTTCAAGAATCATTTTTTATGATTTTTCAGATCCTCAGTAACATGTCTCCTTTTTCATCATTCTTTCAAGAGCCAACATTCATGAACAACAAATTCAAAAGACATATGCACTGTTCAAGCATACATTCAGAAGTCAAAAGTATTGCCACCACATCAAAATAATTAATCTGTTATAAAATTTAAAAGTCATGCAATTCTTCTCTTTTTCAATTAAGAACATTTTTTTATTTAAGAAAGGTGATGGATTCATAGGACATTCATAACTTTAAGGTATAGACACTAAGACACTAATGATCATAAGACACAAACATAGATAAACATAAGCATAAAAATTCAAAAAATAGGAAAATAAAGAACAAGGAGATTAAAGAACGGGTCCACCTTAGTGATGGCGGCTTGTTCTTCCTCTTGAAGATCTTATGGAGTGCTTGAGCTCCTCAGTGTCTCTTCCTTGCCTTTGTTGCTCCTCTCTCATGACTCTTTGATCTTCTCTAATTTCATGGAGGATAATGGAATGTTCTTGGTGCTCCACCCTTAGTTGTCCCATGTTGGAACTCAATTCTCCTAGGGAGGTGTTGATTTGCTCCCAATAGTTTTGTGGAGGAAAGTGCATCCCTTGAGGCATCTCAGGAATTTCATCATGAGGAATTTCCTCATGCTCTTGATGAGGTTCTCTTATTTGCTCCACCCTTTTCTTGGTGATGGGCTTGAGGTCATGCCTTCTTAGTTGAACAAGCTTCCCTCTTGAATCTCTCTTCCATTGAGTGCCCTCTTCACAAATGTCTATGAGGACTTGGTCCAACCTTTGATCAAAGTTGACCCTTTTTGAGTTTGAAAGGGACCTCGGAGATCACTTTCTTCATGGCCACAACTTCATAGAAGTGGTCTTGATGCACCCTTGAGATGAATCTCTCCATCTCTCATGACTCAGAGGTGGAAGTTTTTGCCTTCCCTTTCCTCTTTCTAGAGGTTTCTCCGGCCTTAGATGCCATAAATAGTTATGGAAAAATAAAAAGCAATGATTTTACCACACCAAACTTGGAAGGTTTGCTCGTCCTCGAGCAAAAGAAAAAAGAAGAGAGTAGAAGAAGAAGAAATAGAGGAGATGGAGGAGGCTTTGTGGTTCGACCAAGGGGAGAAGTAGTGTTTAGGTTGTGTGAAAATGAAGGAGTGAAGATGGGTTTATATAGGAGTGGAGAGGGGGTGTATGGTTCGGTCATGTGAGGGTGGGTTTGGGTGGGAAAGTGGTTTGAATTTGAATGGTGCGGTAGGTGGGGTTTTATGAAGGATGGATGTAAGTGGTGAAGAGGATAGTGAGATTTGATAGGTGAGGGGTTTTTGGGGAAGAGGTGTTGAGGTGATTGGTGAATGGGTGAAGAAGAGAGAGAGTGGTGGGGTAGGTGGGGATCCTGTGGGGTCCACAGATCCTGAGGTGTCAAGGAAAATTCATCACTGCACCAAGTGGCGAGCAAAAATGCTCTTGATGCCAATTCTAGCGTTAAACGCCGGGCTGGTGCCCATTTCTGGCGTTTAACGCCAACTTCTTGCCCCTTCCTGGCGTTTAACGCCAGTCTGGTGCCTCTTTCTGGCGTTAAACGCCCAGAATGGTGCCAGACTAGGCGTTAAACTCCCATTTGCTGCCCTTACTGGCATTTAAACGCCAGCAAGGTTTTCCTTCAGGGTGTGCTGTTTTTCTTTCTATTTTTCATTCTATTTTGCTTTTTCAATTGATTTTGTGACTTTTCATGATCATCAACCTACAGAAAATATAAAATAACAAAGGAAATATAGATAAATATAACATTGGGTTGCCTCCCAACAAGCGCTTCTTTAATGTCAGTAGCTTGACAGTGGGCTCTCATGGAGCCTCACGGATACTCAGAGCAATGTTGGAACCTCCCAACACCAAACTTAGAGTTTGAATGTAGGGGTTCAACACCAAACTTAGAAGTTGGTTGAGGCCTCCCAACACCAAACTTAGAGTTTGACTGTGGGGGCTCTGTTTGACTCTGTTTTGAGAGAAGCTCTTCATGCTTCCTCTCCATGGTTACAGAGGGATATCCTTGAGCCTTAAACACAAAGGATTCTTCATTCACTTGAATGATCAATTCTCCTCTGTCAACATTAATCACAGCCTTTGCTGTGGCTAGGAAGGGTCTGCCAAGGATGATGGATTCATCCATGCACTTCCCAGTCTCTAGGACTATGAAATCAGCAGGGATGTAATGGTCTTCAACTTTTACCAGAACATCCTCTACAAGTCCATAAGCTTGTTTTCTTGAATTGTCTGCCATCTCTAGTGAGATTCTTATAGCTTGTACCTCAAAGATCCCTAGCTTCTCCATTACAGAGAGAGGCATAAGGTTTATGCTTGACCCTAGGTCACACAGAGCCTTCTTGAAGGTCATGGTGCCTACTGTACAAGGTATTGAGAACTTCCTAGGGTCCTGTCTCTTTTGAAGTAATTCCTGCCTAGACAAGTCATCCAGTTCTTTGGTGAGCAAAGAGGGTTCAGCCTCCCAAGTCTCATTACCAAATAACTTGTCATTTAGCTTCATGATTGCTCCAAGGTACTTGGCAACTTGCTCTTTAGTGACATCTTCATCCTCTTCAGAGGAAGAATACTCATCAGAGCTCATGAATGGCAGAAGTAAATCCAATGGAATCTCTATGGTCTCAGTGTGAGCCTCAGATTCCCATGGTTCCTCATTAGGGAACTCATTGGAGGCCAGTGGACGTCCGTTGAGGTCTTCCTCAGTGGCGTTCACTGCCTCTTCCTCCTCCCCAAATTCGGCCATGTTGATGGCCTTGCACTCTCCTTTTGGATTCTCTTCTGTACTGCTTGGAAGAGTACTAGGAGGGAGTTCAGTAACTTTCTTACTCAGCTGACCCACTTGTGCCTCTAAGTTTCTAATAGAGGACCTTGTTTTAGTCATGAAACTTTGAGTGGTTTTGATTAGATCAGAGACCATGGTTGCTAAGTCAGAGTGGCTCTGCTTAGAATTCTCTGTCTGTTGCTGAGAAGATGATGGAAAAGGCTTGCCATTGCTAAACCTGTTTCTTCCACCATTATTGTTGTTGAAATCTTGTTGAGGTCTCTGTTGATCCTTCCATGAGAGATTTGGGTGATTTCTCCATGAAGGATTATAGGTGTTTCCATTGGGTTCTCCCATGTAATTCACCTCTTCCATTGAAGAGTTCTCAGGATCATAAGCTTCTTCTTCAGATGAAGCATCCTTAGTACTGCCTGGTGCAGCTTGCATTCCAGACAGACTTTGAGAAATCATATTGACTTGCTGAGTCAATATTTTGTTCTGAGCCAATATGGCATTCAGGGTATCAATCTCAAGAACTCCTTTCTTCTGATTTGTCCCATTGTTCACAGGATTCCTTTCAGAAGTGTACATGAATTGGTTATTTGCAACCATTTCAATGAGTTCTTGAGCTTCTGCAGGCGTCTTCTTCAGATGAAGAGATCCTCCAGCAGAGCTATCCAATGACATCTTGGACAGTTCAGACATACCATCATAGAAGATACCTATGATGCTCCATTCAGAAAGTATGTCAGAAGGAACTTGCAATGGAAGTCCATGGAACTTGCAATGGAAGTCCATGGAACTTGCAATTCTGTTGCATTAGAGAAACTAATTGAGGCTTAAGCTCAAAGTTGTTTGCTCCAATGGCAGGGATAGAGATGCTTCTCCCATAGAAGTCGGGAGTAGGTGCAGTAAATTCACCCAGCACCTTCCTTGCATTATTGGCATTGTTGTTGTTTTCGGCTGCCATGTCTTCTTCTTTGAAGATTTCTGTTAGGTCCTCTACAGAGAGTTGTGCCTTACCTTCTCTTAGCTTTCGCTTCAAGGTCCTTTCAGGTTCAGGGTCAGCCTCAACAAGAATGCTTTTGTCTTTGCTCCTGCTCATATGAAAGAGAAGAGAACAAGAAAATATGGAATCCTCTATGTCACAGTATAGAGATTTCTTGAGGTGTCAGAGGAAAAGAAAAATAGAAGGAAGAGGTAGAAAATTCGAACTTATCAAGGAAAGATAGAGTTCGAATTGTGCATTGAGGAATAATGTTAGTCCATAAATAGAAGGATGTGAGAAGAGGGGAAGAAATTTTCAAAAATAAATTAAAAATATTTTAAAAACATTTTGAAAAATACTAATTGATTTTCGAAAACTAAGAGTGAAAAAGAAATCAAGTGATTTTTGAAAAAGATTTTGAAATTAGAAATCAAAAAGATATGATTGAAAACTATTTTGAAAAAGATGTGATTAAGAAGATATGATTGAAAATATATAGTTTTAAAAATATATGATTGAGAAGATATGATTGAAAAACAATTTAAAAAAATTGATTTTTAAAATTAATGACTTGGCTAACAAGAAAAGATATGATTCAAACATTAAACCTTTCTCAACAGAAAAGGCAACTTACTTGAAATGTTGAATCAAATCATTAATTGTTAGCAAGTATTTTTGAAAAAGGAAAGAAATTGATTTTGAAAACATATGATTGAAAAGATATGATTTGAAAAAGATTTGATTTTGAAAAATTTTGAAAACTTGAAAAAATTTTGCATTAAAAACAAAATCTTCCCTCTTGTGCCATCCTGGCGTTAAACGCCCAGAATGGTGCACATTCTGGCATTTAACACCCAAAACACTACCCTTTTGGGTGTTAAACGCCCAGCCAGGCACCCTGGCTGGCGTTTAAACGCCAGTTTTCCTTCCTCACTGGGCGTTTTGAACGCCCAGCTTTTTCTGTGTAATTCCTCTGCTGTATGTTCTGAATCTTCAATTCTTTGTATTATTGACTTGAAAAGACACAAATTAAAATTTTTTTTGGATTTTTAGTAATGAGGAATAATCAAAATGCAACTAAAATCAAATAAACAATGCATGCAAGACACCAAACTTAAAAATTTGTATACTACTGACACTTAACAAATTGAGAATGCATATGAGAAACAACAAAACACACAAAACAAGAGAATTTAAAGATCAGAGCAAGTAAATCATCAAGAACAACTTGAAGATCAATGAAGACACATGATAAATGCAAGAAGAACAGAAACATGCAATTGACACCAAACTTAAAATGAGACACTTGACTCAAACAAGAAATATTTTTGGTTTTTATGATTTTGTAAATCTTTTTGGATTTTTCAAAAATTATATGGAGAAGAAAATAAAGAGATTCAAAATTTTTAATAAGAATTCCATGAATCATGCAATGTTAGTCTAAAGCTTCAATCTAAAGAAATTAGACATGGCTAGCCAAGCTTCAGCAGGACATTACACTCAAGAGCTAAATTGATGAAGATCAATCAGCTTTGGTGATGATAAGAACATCACCTTGAAACACTAGAATTCATTCTTAAAAATTCTAAAAAATACCTAATCTAAGCAACAAGATGAACCGTCAGTTGTCCAAACTCAATCAATCCCCGGCAACGGCGCCAAAAACTTGGTGCACGAAATTGTGATCATCAATGGCGCCATCAACTTGGTACGCTCAATTGCAATCTCAACTCTTTATCACAACTTCGCACAACTAACCAGCAAGTGCACTGGGTCGTCCAAGTAATAAACCTTACGCGAGTAAGGATCGATCCCACGGAGATTGTTGGTATGAAGCAAACTATGGTCATCTTGTAAATCTCAGTCAGGCAGATTCAAATGGTTATAGATGATTTATGAATAAAGCATAAAATAAAGATAGAGATACTTATGCAATTCATTGGTGAGAATTTCAGATAAGCGTATGGAGATGCTTTGTCCCTTTCGTCTCTCTGCTTTCCTACTGTCTTCATCCAATCCTTCTTACTCCTTTCCATGGCAAGCTGTATGTAGGGTTTCACCGTTGTCAGTGGCTACTGGTGCGCGAAATTGTGAACTATACTTTTTCACAACTCTCATAATCCCCGGTAATGGCTCCAAAAACGTGGTAGCTCAATACCCTGGCATTACACAACTTCGCACAACTAACCAGCAAGTGCACTGGGTCGTCCAAGTAATAAACCTTACGTGAGTAAGGGTCGATCCCACGAAGATTGTTAGTATTGAAGCAAGCTATGGTCATCTTGTAAATCTTAGTCAGGCAAACTCAAATGGTAATGATGATGAACGAAAATAACACAAAGGTAAAGATAGAGATACTTATGTAATTCATTGGTAGGAACTTCAGATAAGCGCATGAAGATGCCTTCCCTTCCGTCTCTCTGCTTTCCTACTGCCTTCATCCAATCCTTCCTACTCCTTTCCATGGCAAGCTTAAGCAAGGGTTTCACCGTTGTCAGTGGCTACCTCCCATCCTCTCAGTGAAAGCGATTGCATATGCTCTGTCACAGCATAGCGGAATTCATCTGTCGGTTCTCAATCAGGCCGGAATAGAATCCAGTGATTCTTTTGCGTCTGTCACTAACGCCCCGCCCTCAGGAGTTTGAAGCACGTCACAGTCATTCAGTCATTGAATCCTACTCAGAATACCACAGACAAGGTTAGACCTTCCGGATTCTCTTGAATGCCGCCATCAGTTCTCGCCTATACCACGAAGACTCTGATCTCACGGAATGGTTGGCTCGTTTGTCAGGCGAGCACTCGGTTGTCAGGCGATCAACCATGCATCGTGCAATCAGGAATCCAAGAGATATTCACTAGGGCCTTGATTGCTTGTAGAACAAGAGTGGTTGTCAGTCACTTTGTTCATGGGTGAGAATGATGATGAGTGTCAATCATCACCTTCATCAAGTTGAAGAACAAGTGATATCTTGGACAAAGAACAAGCGGAATTGAATGGAAGAACAATAGTAATTGCATTAATACTCGAGGTACAGCAGAGCTCCACACCTTAATCTATGGTGTGTAGAAACTCCACCGTTGAAAATACATAAGCATGAGGTCTAGGCATGGCCGAATGGCCAGCCTCCCAATGATCTAAGATAGCATACAAATGAAGATAGCTACCAAAGTCCTCTAATACAATAGTAAAAGGTCTTACTTATAATAACTAGTAGCCTAAGGTGTACAGAAATGAGTAAATGACATAAAAATCCTCTTCCGGGCCCACTTGGTGTGTGCTTGGGCTGAGCAATGAAGCAAATTTCGTGTAGAGACTCTTCTTGGAGTTAAACGCCAGCTTTAGTGCCAGTTTGGGCGTTTAACTCCCATTTGGGTGCCAGTTCCAGCGTTTAACGCTGGGATTTCTTGAGGTGACTTTGAACGCCGGTTTGGGCCATCAAATCTTGGGCAAAGTATGGGCTATCATATATTGCTGGAAAGCCCAGGATGTCTACTTTCCAACGCCATTGAGAGCGCGCCAATTGGGCTTCTGTAGCTCCAGAAAATCCACTTCGAGTGCAGGGAGGTCAGAATCCAACAGCATCTGCAGTCCTTTTTGGTCTCTGAATCAGATTTTTGCTCAGGTCCCTCAATTTCAGCCAGAAAATACCTGAAATCACAGAAAAACACACAAACTCATAGTAAATTCCAGAAAAGTGAATTTTAACTAAAAACTAATAAAAATATATTAAAAACTAACTAGATCATACCAAAAACATACTAAAAACAATGCCAAAAAGTATACAAATTATCCGCTCATCACAACACCAAACTTAAATTGTTGCTTGTCCTCAAGCAACTGAAAATCAAATAAGATAAAAAAAAGAGAATATGCAATGAATTCCAAAAACATCTGTGAAGATCAGTATTAATTAGATGAGCGGGGTTTTTAACTTTTTGCCTCTGAACAGTTTTGGCATCTCAATCTATCCTTTGAAATTCAGAATGATTGGCTTCTTTAGGAACTCAGAGTCCAGATAGTGTTAATGATTCTCTTAGTAAAGTATGATGATTCTTGAACATAGCTATTTATTGAGTCTTGGCTGTGGCCCAAAGCACTCTGTCTTCCAGTATTACCACCGGATACATACATGCCACAGACACATAATTGGGTGAACCTTTTCAGATTGTGACTCAGCTTTGCTAAAGTCCCCAATTAGAGGTGTCCAGGGTTCTTAAGCACACTCTTATTTGCCTTGGATCACAACTCTTTATTCTCTATATATATTTTTTTTTCGTTTTCTCTTTTTTTTTTCGATTTTTCTCTTTTTTTTTCGATTTTTCTCTCTCTCTTTTTTTTGAATAGCTTTTTCTTGCTTCAAGAATCATTTTAATGATTTTTTAGATCCTCAGTAACATGTCTCCTTTTTCATCATTCTTTCAAGAGCCAACATTCATGAACCACAAATTCAAGATACATATGCACTGTTTACACATACATTCAGAGAACAAAAATATTACCACCACATCAAAATAATTAAACTATTATAAAATTCAAAATTCATGCAATTCTTTCTTTTATCAATTAGGCACGTTTTTATTGAAGAAAGGTGATGGATTCATAGGACATTCATAACTTTAAGGCATAGACACTAAGACACTAATGATCACAAGACACAAACATGGATAAACATAAGCATAAATTTTCGAAAAACAGAAGAACAAATAACAAGGAAATCAAAGAACGGGTCCACCTTAGTGATGGCGGCTCTTTCTTGCTCTTGAAGATCCTATGGAGTGCTTGAGCTCCTCAATGTCTCTTCCTTGTCTTTGTTGCTCCTCCCTCATGATTCTTTGATCTTCTCTAATCTCATGAAGGATGATGGAGTGTTCTTGATGCTCCACCCTTAGTTGTCCCATGTTGGAACTCAACTCTCCTAGGGAGGTGTGTAGTTGCTCCCAATAGTTTTGTGGAGGGAAGTTTATCCCTTGAGGAATTTCAGGGATCTCATGATGAGTGGGATCTCTTGTGTACTCCATCCTTTTCTTGGTGATGGGTTTGTCCTCATCAATGGGGATGTCTCCCTCGATGTCAACTCCAACTGAATAACAGAGGTGACAAATGAGATGAGGGAAGGCTAACCTTGCCAAGGTGGAGGTCTTGTCCGCCACCTTATAGAGTTCTTGGGCTATAACCTCATGAACCTCTATTTCTTCTCCAATCATGATGCTATGGATCATGATAGCCCGGTCTATGGTAACTTCGGACCGGTTGCTAGTGGGGATGATTGAGCGTTGTATGAACTCTAACCATCCTCTAGCCACGGGCTTGAGGTCATGCCTTCTCAATTGGACCGGCTTTCCTCTTGAATCTTGCTTCCATTGTGCGCCCTCTTCACATATGACTGTGAGGACTTGGTCCAACCTTTGATCAAAGTTGACCCTTCTAGTGTAAGGATGTTCATCTCTTTGCATCATAGGCAAGCTGAACGCCACCCTCACACTCTCCGGACTAAAATCCAAGTATTTCCCCCGAACCATAGTAAGATAATTCTTTGGATTCGGGTTCACACTTTGGTCATGGTTCTTGGTGATCCATGCATTGGCATAGAACTCTTGAACCATCAAGATTCCGACTTGTTGAATGGGGTTGGTAAGAACTTCCCAACCTCTTCTTCGGATCTCATGTCGGATCTCTGGATATTCACCCTTTTTGAGTGAAAAAGGGACCTCGGGGATCACCTTCTTCAAGGCCACAACTTCATAGAAGTGGTCTTGATGCACCTTTGAGAGGAATCTATCCATCTCCCATGACTCGGAGGTGGAAGCCTTTGCCTTCCCTTTCCTCTTTCTAGAGGTTTCTCCGGCCTTGGATGCCATAATGGTTATGGAAAAACAAAAAAGCAATGCTTTTATCACACCAAACTTAAAATGTTTGCTCGTCCTCGAGCAAAAGAAGAAAGAAGAGAGTAGAAGAAGAAGAAATGAGGAAGAGGGAGATGGTGGTGAATTCGGCCAAAGAGGGGGAGAAGTGGTGTTTAGGTTGTGTGAAAATGAAGGGTTGAAGAAGGGTATAAATAGGAGAGAGGGGGGTAAAGGTTCGGCCATTATGGGTGGGTTTGGGAGGGAAAGTGGTTTGAATTTGAAGGGTGAGGTTGGTGGGGATTTATGAAGGATGGATGTGAGTGGTGAAGAGAAGGGTAGGATTTGATAGGTGAGGGGTTTTTGGGGAAGAGGTGTTGAGGTGATTGGTGACTGGGGGAAGAAGAGAGAGAGTGATGGTAGGGTCCTGTGGGGTCCACAGATCCTGTAGTGTCAAGGAAAAGGCATCCTTGCACCAAATGGCATCAAAATCCACGTTTTGAGCCATTTCTGGCGTTAAACGCCGGGCTGGTGCCCATTCCTGGCGTTTAACGCCAGGTTCTTGCCCTTTACTGGCGTTTAATGCCAGTCTGGTGCCCCTTTCTGGCGTTAAACGCCCAGATGGGTGCCAGACTGGGCGTTAAACGCCCAACTGCTAGGCTGACTGGCGTTTAAACGCCAGCAGCATCTTCCTCCAGGGTGTGCTGTTTTTCTTCCTGTTTTTCATTCTGTTTTTGCTTTTTTCATTGTTTTTGTGACTTCTTATGATCATCAACCTACAAAAAAGATAAAATAACAAAAGAAAATAATTAATTATAAAACATTGGGTTGCCTCCCAACAAGCGCTTCTTTAATGTCATTAGCTTGACAGAGGACTCTCATGGAGCCTCAGAAGTGCTCAGAACCGTGTTGGACCCTCCCAACACCAAACTTAGAGTTTGAATGTGGGGGTTCAACACCAAACTTAGAGTTTGGTTGTGGCCTCCCAACACCAAACTTAGAGTTTGACTGTGGGGGCTCAGTTTGGCTCTGTTTTGAGAGAAGCTCTTCATGCTTCCTCTCCATGAAGACAGAGGGATATCCTTGGGCCTTAAACACCAAGGATTCTTCATTCACTTGAATGAGCAACTCTCCTCTATCAACATCAATCACAGCCTTTGCTGTGGCTAGGAAGGGTCTGCCAAGGATGATGGATTCATCCATGCATTTCCCAGTCTCTAGGACTATGAAATCAGTAGGAATGTAATGGTCTTCAACTTTAACCAGAACATCCTCTACAAGTCCATAGGCTTGTTTTCTTGAGTTGTCTGCCATCTCTAGTGAGATTTTTGCAGCTTGCGCCTCAAAGATCCCTAATTTCTCCATTACGGAGAGGGGCATGAGGTTCACACTTGATCCTAAGTCACACAAGGCCTTCTTGAAGGTCATGGTGCCTATGGTACAAGGTATAGAAAACTTCCCAGGATCCTGCCTCTTTTGAGGCAATTGCTGCCTAGACAAGTTATCCAGTTCCTTGGTGAGCAGAGGGGGTTCATCCTCCCAAGTCTCATTTCCAAATAACTTGTCATTTAGCTTCATGATTGCTCCAAGGTATTTAGCAACTTGCTCTTCAGTGACATACTCATCCTCTTCAGAAGAAGAATACTCATCAGAGCTCATGAATGGCAGAAGTAAGTCCAATGGGATCTCTATGATCTCAGTTTGAGCCTCAGATTCCCAAGGTTCCTCATTGGGGAACTCAGTGGAGGTCAGTGGACGTCCATTGAGGTCTTCCTTAGTGGCGTTCACTGCCTCTTCTTCCTCCCAGAATTCGGCCATATTGATGGCCTTGCACTCTCCTTTTGGATTTTCTTCAGTATTGCTTGGGAGAGTGCTTGGAGGAAGTTCAGTAATTTTCTTGCTCAGCTGACCCACTTGTCCTTCCAAATTCCTAATGGAGGATCTAGTTTCAGTCATGAAACTTTGAGTGGCCTTAATTAGATCAGAGACCATAGTTGCTAAGTCAGAGGTATTCTGCTTAGAACTCTCTGTCTGTTGCTGAGAAGATGATGGGAAAGGCTTGCTATTGCCAAACCTGTTTCTCCCACCATTATTGTTATTGAAACCTTGTTGAGGTCTCTGTTGATCCTTCCATGAAAGATTTGGATGATTCCTCCATGAAGGGTTGTAGGTGTTTCCATAGGGTTCTCCCATGTAATTCACCTCTTCCATTGAAGGGTTCTCAGGATCATAAGCTTCTTCCTCAGATGAAGCTTCCTTAGTACTACTTGGTGCATTTTGCATTCCAGACAGACTTTGAGAAATCATATTGACTTGTTGGGTCAATATTTTATTCTGAGCCAAAATGGCATTCAGAGTGTCAATCTCAAGAACTCCTTTCTTCTGACTAGTCCCATTGTTCACAGGATTTCTTTCAGAAGTGTACATGAATTGGTTATTTGCAACCATTTCAATCAGTTCTTGAGCTTCAGTAGGCGTCTTCTTCAGATGAAGAGATCCTCCAGAAGAGCTATCCAAAGACATCTTGGACAGTTCAGAGAGACCATCATAGAAAATACCTATGATGCTCCATTCAGAAAGCATATCAGTGGGACACTTTCTGATCAATTGTTTGTATCTTTCCCAAGCTTCATAGAGGGATTCTCCTTCCTTCTGTCTGAAGGTTTGGACTTCCACTCTAAGCTTACTCAATTTTTGAGGTGGAAAGAACTTTGCCAAGAAGGCATTGACTAGCTTTTCCCAAGAGTCCAGGCTTTCTTTAGGTTGAGAATCCAACCATGTTCTAGCTCTGTCTCTTACAGCAAAAGGGAATAGCATCAGTCTGTAGACCTCAGGGTCAACCCCATTAGTCTTGACTGTGTCACAGATTTGCAAGAACTCAGCTAAAAACTGATGAGGATCTTCCATTGGAAGTCCATGGAACTTGCAATTCTGTTGCATTAGAGAAACTAATTGAGGCTTAAGCTCAAAGTTGTTTGCTCCAATGGCAGGGATAGAGATGCTTCTCCCATAGAAGTCGGGAGTAGGTGCAGTAAAGTCACCCAGCACCTTCCTTGCATTGTTGGCATTGTTGTTGTTTTCGGCTGCCATGTGTTCTTCTTCCTTGAAGAATTCGGTCAGGTGCTCTAAAGAGAGTTGTGCTTTGGCTTCTCTTAGCTTTCTCTTCAAAGTCCTTTCAGGTTCAGGATCAGCCTCAACAAGAATGCCTTTGTCCTTGCTCCTGCTCATAAGATAGAGAAGAGAACAAGAAAATGTGGAATCCTCTATGTCACAGTATAGAGATTCCTTTAGGTGTCAGAGGAAAAGAAGAGTAGAAGACAGGAGTAGGAAAATTCGAACTTATCAGAGAAAATGGAGTTCGAATTTTGCATTAAAGGATAGTGTTAGTCCATAAATAGAAGGATGTGAGAAGGAGGGAAGTGATTTTCGAAAATTAAGTGGGAAATTTGAAAACATTTTTGAAAAACATCACTTAATTTTCGAAAATGAAAATGGAAGAGAAATCAAGTGATTTTTGAAAAAGATTTTGAAATTAGAAATCAAAAAGATTTGATTGAAAGCTTATTTGAAAAAGATATGATTAAAAAGATATGATTTGAAAACAATTTTAAAAGATATGATTTGAAAACATTTTAAAGAGATTTGATTTGAAAATTAAAAACTTGACTAACAAGAAAAGATATGATTCAATCATTAAACCTTTCTCAACAGAAAAGGCAACATACTTGAAATGTTGAATCAAATCATTAATTGATAGTAAGTATCTTTGAAAAAGGAAAGGAGTTAATTTTGAAAAGGATTTGATTGAAAATTGATTTGAAAAAGATTTGATTTTGAAAAGATTTTGAAAACTTAGAAAAAAATCTGATTTGAAAACAAAATCTTCCTCCCTTAGCCATCCTGGCGTTAAACGCCCAGAATGGTATACATTCTGGCGTTTAACGCCCAAAATGCTACCCTTTTGGGCGTTAAACGCCCAACCAGGTACCCTGGCTGGCGTTCAAACGCCAGTCTGTCCTTCTTCACTGGGTGTTTTGAACGCCCAGCTTTTTCTGTGCAATTCCTCTGCTGTATGTTCTGAATCTTCAATTCTCTGTATTATTGACTTGAAAAGACACAAATTAAAAATATTTTTGGATTTTTAATAATAAGGACAAACCAAAATGCAACAAGAATCAAATAACAATGCATGCAAGACACCAAACTTAGCAGTTTGTAAACTACTGACACTAACAAAATGAAAATGCATATGAGACACACAAAACAATCAAGTCAAATTGAATTCAAAGATCAGAGCAAGTAAATCATCAAGAAAATCTTGAAGATCACCAAGATACATGAATGCATGCAATTGACACCAAACTTATGATGAGACACTAGACTCAAACAAGAAATATTTTTGGATTTTATGATTTTGTAATTTTTTTTGTGTTTTTTTTTCGAAAAATAAATGGGAAAGGTATCAAAATTCTTAATGAGAATTCCAGGAATCAGTGCAATGTTAGTCTAAGACTCCGGTCCAGGAATTAGACATGGCTTTGCAGCCAGCCAAGCTTTCAAAGAAAGCTTCGGTCCAAAACACTAGACATGGCCAGAGGCCAGCCAAGCCTTAGCAAATCACTGCTCCAAAAGCAAGATTGATACAAAATCAACAAGCTCTTGTGGTGATGAGTTGAAACCTCGGTCCAATGAAATTAGACATGGCTTCTCAGCCAGCCAGATTTCAACAAATCATCATGAAACTCTAGAATTCATCTTCAAGAATTTCGAAAAAAAAAATAAATACCTAATCTAAGCAACAAGATGAACCGTCAGTTGTCCAGCCTAAACAATCCCGGGCAATAACACCAAAAACTTGATGTTGTTGCCGGATCTTGGCACTGATGTTACCAAAGCTTGCTCAAAACTTGAACAATCCCCGGCAACGGCGCCAAAAACTTGGTGCGCGAAATTGTGAACTATACTTTTTCACAACTCTCATAATCCCCGGTAATGGCTCCAAAAACGTGGTAGCTCAATACCCTGGCATTACACAACTTCGCACAACTAACCAGCAAGTGCACTGGGTCGTCCAAGTAATAAACCTTACGTGAGTAAGGGTCGATCCCACGGAGATTGTTAGTATTGAAGCAAGCTATGGTCATCTTGTAAATCTTAGTCAGGCAAACTCAAATGGTAATGATGATGAACGAAAATAACACAAAGGTAAAGATAGAGATACTTATGTAATTCATTGGTAGGAACTTCAGATAAGCGCATGAAGATGCCTTCCCTTCCGTCTCTCTGCTTTCCTACTGCCTTCATCCAATCCTTCCTACTCCTTTCCATGGCAAGCTTAAGCAAGGGTTTCACCGTTGTCAGTGGCTACCTCCCATCCTCTCAGTGAAAGCGATTGCATATGCTCTGTCACAGCATAGCGGAATTCATCTGTCGGTTCTCAATCAGGCCGGAATAGAATCCAGTGATTCTTTTGCGTCTGTCACTAACGCCCCGCCCTCAGGAGTTTGAAGCACGTCACAGTCATTCAGTCATTGAATCCTACTCAGAATACCACAGACAAGGTTAGACCTTCCGGATTCTCTTGAATGCCGCCATCAGTTCTCGCCTATACCACAAAGACTCTGATCTCACGGAATGGTTGGCTCGTTTGTCAGGCGAGCACTCGGTTGTCAGGCGATCAACCATGCATCGTGCAATCAGGAATCCAAGAGATATTCACTAGGGCCTTGATTGCTTGTAGAACAAGAGTGGTTGTCAGTCACTTTGTTCATGGGTGAGAATGATGATGAGTGTCAATCATCACCTTCATCAAGTTGAAGAACAAGTGATATCTTGGACAAAGAACAAGCGGAATTGAATGGAAGAACAATAGTAATTGCATTAATACTCGAGGTACAGCAGAGCTCCACACCTTAATCTATGGTGTGTAGAAACTCCACCGTTGAAAATACATAAGCATGAGGTCTAGGCATGGCCGAATGGCCAGCCTCCCAATGATCTAAGATAGCATACAAATGAAGATAGCTACCAAAGTCCTCTAATACAATAGTAAAAGGTCCTACTTATAATAACTAGTAGCCTAAGGTGTACAGAAATGAGTAAATGACATAAAAATCCTCTTCCGGGCCCACTTGGTGTGTGCTTGGGTTGAGCAATGAAGCAAATTTCGTGTAGAGACTCTTCTTGGAGTTAAACGCCAGCTTTAGTGCCAGTTTGGGCGTTTAACTCCCATTTGGGTGCCAGTTCCAGCGTTTAACGCTGGGATTTCTTGAGGTGACTTTGAACGCCGATTTGGGCCATCAAATCTTGGGCAAAGTATGGACTATCATATATTGCTGGAAAGCCCAGGATGTCTACTTTCCAACGCCGTTGAGAACGCCACTTCGAGTGCAGGGAGGTCAGAATCCAACAGCATCTGCAGTCCTTTTTGGTCTCTGAATCAGATTTTTGCTCAGGTCCCTCAATTTCAGCCAGAAAATACCTGAAATCACAGAAAAACACACAAACTCATAGTAAAGTCCAGAAAAGTGAATTTTAACTAAAAACTAATAAAAATATATTAAAAACTAACTAGATCATACCAAAAACATACTAAAAACAATGCCAAAAAGTATACAAATTATCCGCTCATCAGCTACCTCCCATCCTCTCAGTGAAAATGTTCAACGTGCTCTGTCACAGCACAGCTATTCAGCTGTTGGTTCTCGATCATGTCGGAATAGAATCAAGTGATTGTTTTGCGTCTGTCACTAACGCCCCACAATCGCGAGTTTGAAGCTCGTCACAGTCATTCAATCCTTGAATCCTACTCAGAATACCACAGAGAAGGTTTAGACCTTCCGGATTCTCTTGAATGCCGCCATCAATTCTAGCTTATACCACGAAGATTCCGATTAAGGGATCTAAGAGATAAACATTCAAGCCTTGTTTGCTTGTAGAACGGAAGTGGTTGTCAGGCACACGTTCATAAGTGAGAATGATGATGAGCGTCACATAATCATCATATTCATCATGTTCTTGGGTGCGAATGAATATCTTAGAACAAGAATAAGCTGAATTGAATAGAAGAACAATAGTAATTGCATTAATACTCGAGGTACAGCAGAGCTCCACACCTTAATCTATGGTGTGTAGAAACTCCACCGTTGAAAATACATAAGAACAAGGTGTAGGCATGGCCGAATGGCCAGCCTCCCAAAGAGGGTTCAATCATAAAATCATGATCAAAAGATTCAAGTGATAAAAAGACTCAAAATACAATAGCAAAAGGTCCTACTTATAGAGAACTAGTAGCTAGGGTTTACAGAAATGAGTAAATGACATAAAAATTCTCTTTCGGGCCCACTTGGTGTGTGCTTGGGCTGAGCATTGAAGCATTTTCGTGTAGATACTTCTCTTGGAGTTAAACGCCAGCTTTTGTGCCAGTTTGGGCGTTTAACTCCCATTCTTGTGCCAGTTCCGGTGTTTAACGCCGGGCAGTTTTGAGCTGATTTGGAACGCCAGTTTGGGCCATCAAATCTCGGGCAACGTATAGACTATTATACATTTCTGGAAAGCCCAGGATGTCTACTTTTTAACACAATTGAGAGCGCGCCAATTGGATTTCTGTAGCTCCAGATAATCCACTTCGAGTGCAGAGAGGTCAGAATCCAACAGCATCTGCAGTCCTTTTCAGCCTCTGAATCAGATTTTTGCTTAGGTCCCTCAATTTCAGCCAGAAAATACCTGAAATCATAGAAAAACACACAAACTCATAGTAAAGTCCAAAAAAGTGAATTTTAACTAAAAACTAACTAAAACATACTAAAAACATACTAAAAATAATGCCAAAAAGCGTTTAAATTATCCGCTCATCATCCGCAGGAGGCCACATCTCACCATTATAAATACACTGGAGCACCCAGGTATAACTCATATTCTGATCCTACTCAATACCTGCTTAATACTCTTGCTAACTTAAGCATCGGAGTCTCTTGTAGGTACCCCCACCCTCTGGGGACGAAGAATCTGCAGCACTTTCAGTTCCACAAGTCGGACACACCAGCTCCGGCCGCTACACACCTGCCGGACACGTCGGCTCTGACCGACACAGAAGATCTCGAATGAGATCGACCTACAGTTTCAGGTAACCCTCGGAACATTGGCGCCGTTGCCGGGGAACTTGGAAGTCATCCCAACACCATGGCGGACAACCATGACAACGACCACAACTCAGGTTTGGAAGATAGAACACCGCACAAGAACATGGATGCTATACTTAAAGATACTCCAAAATCCAATGGAGTCAAAAAATCATCAAATCTGGGGGTGATAGAAGCACTTCAAGATCGATTAAAGCAACTTGAGAAAGAAGCCCAACATCAACGCGAAAAAGAAGAGGATCTACATCGGGAGATAAGGCGGCGCCGAGAATTAGAAGATAATGTTATGAAACTCGAAGCTGATCTCAAAACTAAAGCTACTCGATCCACCCCAGAGGATAGCTCTCACAAAGATCAAGATCCATTCACCAGGGAAATTAGGAAGACCAAAATTCCAAAAGATTTCAAACTTCCGGATATGACTCTGTATGACGGCACCTCGGACCCCAACCACCATCTCAGCAACTTCAGAAGTAGGATGTACCTCACTGACACCTCAGATGCAGTTCGCTGCAAAGCCTTTCCAACAACTCTTTGATGTGTGGAAAACGATCCAACACAAAACTCACCGGCAAGTGTACCGGGTCGCATCAAGTAATAATAACTCACATGAGTGAGGTCGATCCCACAGGGATTGAAGGATTGAGCAATTTTAGTTTAGTGGTTGATTTAGTCAAGCGAATTAAGTTTTGGTTGAGTGGGTTGTATTTAACAGAAGCTAAATTGCTTGGAATGTAAAGGGAGAGGGGGAAATTGCAGTAAATTAAAGAGCAGGAAGGTAAACTTGCTGAATCTTAAAGAACAAGAAAGTAAATGACTGAAGCTTAAAGTGCAAGAAATGTAAATTGCAGTAACTTAAATGGCAAGAAATATAAATTGCTTGAATGGAAAAAGGGATTTGAGGACTGGGATTTCAGAATCTAAGCAAAGGAAATTAAAGTGCAACAATTAATAAAGCAGAAATTGAATTAGGAATAACTAGAATCCAAACAGAAATGGAAATTAACATGCAGCTGAGCTTCACAGAAGAACCAAAGAGGAAAATGGGATCTCAGGACTCAAGAGACTAGAAAACAAAGTCTAGATCTCAATTACCTTCCCTGATCCAAGTTCACAAAGCAATTGACAAGAAATTGAAGAAGAAGCAGTAAAGGGAATGTAAATGAGTTCAATTATGCAGAAGAGAAATTAAAGAGCTCTTGAGTGGAGATTGAGACAGAATTTCCTCAATTCTTAACACCCAAGACTCAAACAAGAAAATTAAAAGTGCCCAAGCAAGAACGAGGAAGAAGAGAGATCAATTCTCCTCCCCAATTCTCTGAAATCTCGGTCAAGTCTCTCTAAGAAAAGTTGCAAAAATTCAAAACTCCAAAGAAAGTGCAAAATTCAAAAGTCAAGTCCCCCAAAAGTCCTAATTACATCAAACTAGCTCCTATTTATACACTTTCTATTCTTGGATCTTGGGATTTGGATGGGCTTTTGATTTGGTGAAGGAATGAATTTTTATTGGATTTTTAATCCAATTTTAGCCCAAAAACAATAGCTTCCAGGAGGCTGCCCTGCCCTTGTGGAGGGCAGGGCAGAAAATTGATGCGTGGTGCGTGCGTGGTGCGGGCGTGGTGCAAGCTTGGTGCGCAGGATGCTGCCCTGCCCTCGCGGAGGGCAGGGCAGAAAAGTTTGGTGCGCCAGATTGGTGCCTTGGTGCGCTGCTGGTGCTGCCGGATGATGCTGTGGTGCGCTGCTGGTGCTGCCGGCCGTGCCACAACAAATGCTGCCCTGCCCTCGCGGAGGGCAGGGCAGTGTTTCCACCTTGAAGCCCCATGTTCGAAACTTGGATGCTACACACGCTACCCATTTTTCTTGGCTTTCTTGGTACCAAAGTGAGGCTTAATTCCTTGCTTCCTCATGTTCCCGTGTTCAACTCTTGTGGCAAGCATTGGTAGGCATTTTCCTTTGATTTATTTTCCATGAAGGCCCGATACTGCCCTTGAGGAGGGCAGGGCAACATTTTGTTCTTCTTGATTCCAAGGCACAGATTTGTGCTCTGCCCTTGTAGTGGGCAGGGCAGAGTTGCCTTTCAAGCTTTGTTCCCTTATGTTGCCCTCCTAGAGGGCAGTGTGCCCTTGTGGAGGGCAATGCTTGCTTCCTCTATTATAAGCCACGCCTTTTTCTCCTTTGGCCACACTTTCTTAGGCCACGCTTTTCTCTTTTATTCTTTTCTTCACCTACAATAAACCAAAACAACCACTCCAAGTATCACTAAATTCACAAGGCTTATAAATCAATTAAAATTCAATTAAAATTAGCTTAAACCTCATGAGTTAACATTAATTTCATGGTGGTTGTTTGATTTAAAGAAGTTATGCATTTTCACTCCAAATCACTTACTTAGGATGCAAGAAAGTGCATAAAGACTAATAAAACAAGTGAAATTAGCTTGAAAAATGGGTATATGATGACTTGTCATCACACTTACCAAGATAGCCATTAGATGGATCGATAACCTACCTCCAAAATCCATCTCGAGTTTCGACGACCTGGCCAAAAAGTTCCTGGCCAGATTTTCCATACAAAAGGACAAAGCCAAACACGCACCCATCCTACTAGGAACCAAGCAAGGAGATCGGGAGAGTATTCGTAACTACATGGAAAGATTCAACAAAACATGCATGGACATACAAAGTCTACCAACAGAAGCTGCCATCATGGGCCTCATAAATGGCCTGCGAGAAGGACCATTTAGCCAATCTATATCAAAGAAGTCCCCAGCATCTCTAGACAAAGTACAAGAATGGGCGCATAAGTACATCAACATGGAGGAGAATTCTCGACTTGGGGAAGCTTCGAGGTTCGGTTCTACCTACCGAGATAAAGATAAAGAATCCAAGAAGAAGGAAGATCGCTCCGGGGAGAAAATAAAAAAATATCATAAATACACCCCTCTTAGGGTATCCTTGGTAGATGTTTACAAAGAAGTCTGCCATACGGAAAAAATACTCCCAGCTCGGCCACTCAAAGGCAAAAGGGGAGGAGGAAATCGGAACGAATACTGTGAGTATCATCGAGTCTGAGGACATTCCACCAACGAATGCTTTGACTTGAAAAACGTCATAGAGAAATTAGTAAGGGAAGGAAAACTAGATCGGTTCTTGGCCAATCGGGACGAAGAACCAACAAAAAGAAGAAGGGATGAAGATGTCGGACGGTCTGAACGATCACCCCGCACACTGGAGAGACACGTCCACGTGATACACGGCGGATTTGCTGGAGGAGGAATCTCCAAATCATCCCGCAAGTGACACCTCAAAGAAGTATACCATGTTGAAGGAAAGAAGGAGGCGCCAGACACATCCCAGCAATCACATTTACCAAAGAAGATGCATCCGGAATCATCTCAGGACACGACGACCCCATGGTCATCACAATCATATTGGCAAACGCCAACCTCCACCGTACATTAATTTGACCAAGGAAGCTCTGCCGACATCTTATTCAAAACCGCCTTCGACAAGCTCGGCTTAGAAGAAAAAGAGCTAAGAGCATACCCGAACAGCCTGTTCGGACTTGGGGATATCCTAGTACAGCCACTGGGATACGTATCGTTACATACAACCTTCGGAAAGGGGAACTGGTGCACGAAATTGCAATCACACTTTTGCAATTCCGCACAACTAACCAGCAAGTGCACTGGGTCGTCCAAGTAATACCTTACGTGAGTAAGGGTCGATCCCACGGAGATTGTTGGCTTGAAGCAAGCTATGGTTATCTTGTAACTCTTAGTCAGGATATCAATAATTATCAGGGTTGATTGTAAAAAGTAAAAGAACATGAAAGTAGTACTTGTTTTGCAGTAATAGAGAACAGGTTGAGGTTTTGGAGATGCTCTATCTTCTGAATCTCTGCTTTCCTACTGTCTTCTTCTTTAGGCACGCAAGACGCCTTCCATGGCAAGCTGTATGTAGGGTTTCACTGTTGTCAATGGTTACCTCCCATCCTCTCAGTGAAAATGTTCAACGCGCTCTGTCACAGCACGGCTAATCATCTGTCGGTTCTCAATCGGGTTGGAATAGAATCCAGTGATTCTTTTGCGTCTGTCACTAACTCCCACCCCTCAGGAGTTTGAAGCTCGTCACAGTCATTCAATCCTTGAATCCTACTCAGAATACCACAGACAAGGTTTAGACCTTCCGGATTCTCTTGAATGCCGCCATCAATTCTAGCTTATACCACGAAGATTCTGATTAAGGAATCCAAGAGATATTCACTCAATCTAAAGTAGAACGGAGGTGGTTGTCAGGCACACGTTCATAGGCGAGAATGATGATGAGTGTCACGGATCATCACATTCATCAGGTTGAAGAACAAGTGATATCTTAGAATGGAAGCAAGCGTGATTGAATGGAAAACAGTAGTAATTGCATTAATCCATCAAGACACAGCAGAGCTCCTCACCCCCAACCATGGGGTTTAGAGACTCATGCTGTAGAAAATACAATGAGAAACATGTAAAGTGTCATGAGGTACAGATACAATGTCAAAAGATCCTATTAATAGTGAACTAGTAACCTAGGGTATACAGAAATGAGTAAATGACGTAAAAATCCACTTCCGGGGTCCACTTGGTGTGTGCTTGGGCTGAGCATTGAAGCTTTTATGTGTAGAGACTTTTTCTGGAGTTAAACGCCAGCTTTTATGCCAGTTTGGGCGTTTAACTCCAATTCTTATGCCAGTTCCGGCGTTAAACGCCGGGAATTCTGAAGCTGATTTACAACGCCAATTTAGGCCATCAACTCTTGGGTAAAGTATGGACTATTATACATTGCTGGAAAGCCCAGGATGTCGACTTTCCAACGCCGTTAAGAGCGTGCCAATTGGGCTTCTGTAGCTCCAGAAAATCCACTTCAAGTTCAGGGAGGTCAGAATCCAACAGCATCTGCAGTCCTTTTCAGCCTCTGAATCAGATTTTTGCTCAGGACCCTCAATTTCAGCCAGAAAATACCTGAAATCACAGAAAAACACACAAACTCATAGTAAAGCCCAGAAAAGTGAATTTTAACTAAAAACTAATAAAAATGTAATAAAAACTAACTAAAGCATACTAAAAACATACTAAAAATAATGCCAAAAAGCGTATAAATTATCCGCTCATCACAACACCAAACTTAAATTGTTGCTTGTCCCCAAGCAACTGAAAATCAAAATAGAATAAAAAGAAGAGAATATACTATAGACTCCAAAATATCAAAGAAACTTAGCTCCAATTAGATGAGCGGGACTAGTAGCTTTTTGCTTCTGAACAGTTTTGGCATCTCACTTTATCCTTTGAAGTTTAGAATGATTGGCATCCATAGGGACTCAGAACTCAGATAGTGTTATTGATTCTCCTAGTTAAGTATGATGATTCTTGAACATGGCTACTTTATGAGTCTTGGCTGTGGCCCAAAGCACTCTGTCTTCCAGTATTACCACCGGATACATACATGCCACAGACACAGACACATAATTGGGTGAACTTTTTTAGATTGTAACTCAGCTTTGCTAGAGTCCCCAATTAGAGGTGTCCAGGGTTCTTAAGCACACTCTTTTTGCCTTGGATCACAACTTTATTTCTTTCTTTTCTTTTTTCTCTTTCTTTTCTTTTCTTTTTTTTTTTGTATTCACTGCTTTTTCTTGCTTCAAGAATCAATTTGATGATTTTTCAGATCCTCAATAACAGTTCTCCTTTCCCATCATTCTTTCAAGAGCCAACAATTTTAACATTCTTAAAACAACAAATTCAAAAGACATATGCACTATTCAAGCATTCATTCAGAAAACAAAAAGTATTGTCACCACATCAAACTAACTCAACTAGTTTCAAAGATGAATTCGAAATCCTGTACTTCTTGTTCTTTTGTGATTAAAGCACTTTTCATTTAAGAGAGGTGATGGATTCATTGGACATTCATAGCTTTAAGACATGAACTCTAAATTTTATTAATCATGAATTAAGAACAAGACTCAGAAATAGATATAAGATAAGACTAGTAGTAATAGAAAACAAAAATTTAAATAAGCTCCTAATGATAAAAGTTATCACAGAGTTAGGACTCAACAACCTTGATTTTGAGAAGTGGGTGCTCCCTCAATTTGAGGGGAGAACTTTTGGCGTTTCAACTCTTGAAGTTCACACCCCTGCTTCTCTTGTTCCTTCAGCAATTTGCAGAGCATGCAGTTCTGATTCTGCTGTTCTTCCTTAAGTTGCTCCATAGTTTCTTGCAACTTAGTGATAGATGCTTCTAGGCTGGCCCAGTAGTCAATTTCAGGAAATTCAGGGAGGAACTCCTGCGCCCTCTTTTTGATAGAGTTGTCTTGCATTTGTCCTTCCATTGACTTCTTGGTGATTGGATGTTCAATGGGTATGAATTCATCTACTCCCATCTTCACCCCAGCCTCTCTACAGAGCAAAGAGATCAAGCTTGGGTAAGCCAGTTTGGCTTCAGTGGAATTCTTATTTGCAATTGTGTAGATCTCACAAGCAATCAGATGATGAACCTCCACTTCTTTTCCAAGCATAATGCAATGAATCATCACTGCTCTCTTGATAGTGACCTCAGAACGGTTGCTAGTGGGCAATATGGAGCGCCCAATAAAGTCTAGCCAGCCTCTTGCAATTGGTTTGAGGTCTCCCCTCTTGAGTTGGTTTGGGACACCTTTTGAATTGGTTATCCACTTAGTTCCACGGAGGCAAATGTCCTCTAGAACTTGATCCAACCCCTTATCTGCTCTCACCATTCTCCTATTAAAGGATTCAGGATCATCTTGCAGTTGAGGCAATTTGAAGACCTCTCTAATTTTGTCCAGATGGAAGTAGATAACTTTCCCTCTGACCATGGTTCTGTAAGTATGGAAAGCAGTTCCAGTCATTCTCTGCTTATCTGTCAGCCACAGATTTGAGTAGAATTCCTGAACCATATTTCTTCCAACCTTTATCTCAGGATTGGTTAGAACTTCCCATCCTCTGTTTCGAATTTGCTCTTGGATCCCCGGATATTCATCTTCTTTTAGATCGAATTTGACTTCCGGAATCACTGACCTCAGACCCATTATTTTGTGATAATGGTCTTCATGTTCTTTGGTTAAGAACTTCTCTTGATTCCAAAGACTCTTTGGATTATTCTCTTTCTTGCCTCTTAAATTGGTTTGTTTTCCCTTAGGAGCCATGATCTTGATGAATCTTGGCTTAGTGATCACAAAAAAGCACACCAAACTTAGAGGTTTGCTTGTCCTCAAGCAAAAGAAAGGAGAGAGAGGAGAGAGGAGGAGAGCAAATTCGAATGGTGGGGAGAAAGGGGTGGCCGAACGTGTATTTATAAGGGAGGGGGTGAGATTTCAAAAATTTTGAAGGAGATTTGAGAAGATATGGAGATAATTTGAGAAAAATTTGAGTTTTTGAAGAAGATTTGGAAGGGATTTGAGAGAGATTTGAAGATTGATTTTAATTTTTGGAAAATTTGAAGGTGAATGATGAAAGTTTGAAATGTGTTTATGTAGAAAAGTATGGATCAAAAAAGGAAAGTTTGAAAAAATTTTAATCAGAAAGCAAAATCTCCGTCCCCCACCTTTCTGGCGTTAAACGCCCAGAATGGTATCCATTCTGGCATTTAACGCCCATTTTTTGGCCATTGTGGGCGTTTAACGCCCAGCCAAGTACCCTGGCTGGCGTTAAATGCCAGAATTCCCTTTGTCACTGGGCATTTTGCTAAACGCCCAAGATGCTGCACGCCTGGTGTTAAACGCCCAGAATGGTGCCCATTCTGGCGTTTAACGCCCAAAATGGCACCTTTACTGGCGTTAAACGCCCAGAATGGTGCCCATTCTGGCATTTAACGCCCAAAGTACCCTTTACTGGCATTTTTTCGCCAGCAAGCTCTTTTTCTCTGCTTTTTGCACTGAATTCTTCTGTGACTCTATGAATTCTTTCATTTTTGATAATTGCCCTTGTAGAAACAAAACATATAACCTGCTAATGACTGGGTTGCCTCCCAGCAAGCGCTTCTTTATTGTCTTTAGCTGGACCTTCACTAAGGATCATTCCAGCCTCAGTTTTGAGCATTCCTGCTCAAAATTGCTTTCAAGATAATGCTTGATCCTCTGTCCATTAACAATGAACTTCTTGTCAGAATCAGTATCCTGAAGCTCAACATATCCATATGGTGATACTCCTGTAATCACATACGGACCCCTCCAGCGGGATTTAAGTTTTCCTGGGAACAATCTGAGCCTAGAGTTGAAGAGCAGAACCTTTTGTCCTTGCTCAAAGACTCTAGATGACAACTTCTTGTCATGCCACTTCTTTGCCTTTTCCTTATAAATCTTAGCATTTTCAAGGGCACTGAGTCTAAATTCATCTAGCTCATTTAGCTGGAGCAATCTTTTTTCACCAGCTAACTTAGCATCCAGGTTTAAGAATCTGGTTGCCCAATAGGCTTTATGTTCCAGTTCCACAGGCAGATGACAGGCCTTGCCATACACAAGTTGGTATGGAAAGGTTCCTATTGGAGTCTTGAATGTTGTTCTGTATGCCCACAGAGCATCATCCAAGCTCTTTGCCTAATCCTTTCTACGGGCAATTACAGTCCGTTCTTGGATTCTTTTTAACTCTCTGTTAGAGACTTCAGCTTGCCCATTTGTCTGTGGATGATACGGGGTTGCCACTTTGTGGCTAATTCCATATCGGACCATAGCAGAGTACAGCTGTTTATTACAGAAATGAGTACCCCCATCACTGATTATGACTCTAGGAACACCAAATCTGCTGAAGATGTGTTTCTGGAGGAATTTCAGCATGGTCTTAGTATCATTAGTGGGTGTCGCAATTGCTTCTACCCACTTAGATACATAGTCCACGGCCACCAGAATGTAAGTGTTTGAGTATGATGGTGGGAACGGACCCATGAAGTCAATCCCCCATACATCAAACAACTCAATCTCTAAGATCCCTTGTTGAGGCATGGCGTATCCGTGAGGCAAGTTACCAGCTCTTTGGCAGCTGTCACAGTTACGCACAAACTCTCGGGCATCTCTATAGAGAGTAGGCCAGTAGAAGCCACATTGGAGGACCTTAGTGGCTGTTCGCTCACTTCCAAAATGTCCCCCATACTGTGATCCATGGCAGTGCCACAGGATCCTTTGTGCTTCCTCTCTGGGTACACATCTGCAGATCATTCCGTCTGCACATCTCTTAAAGAGATATGGCTCATCCCATAGGTAGTACTTGGCATCTAAAATTAATTTCTTTCTTTGCACCCTGCTGTACTCCTGGGGTATGAACCTCACAGCTTTGTAATTTACAATATCTGCAAACCATGGAGCTTCCTGAATGGCAAAGAGTTGCTCATCTGGGAAAGTCTCAGAGATCTCAGTAGAAGGGAGGGACGCCCCAGCTACTGGTTCTATTCAGGACAGATGATCAGCTACTTGGTTCTCTGTCCCTTTTCTGTCTCTTATTTCTATATCAAACTATTGCAGAAGCAACACCCATCTTATGAGCCTGGGTTTTGAATCCTGCTTTGTGAGTAAGTACTTGAGAGCAGCATGGTCAGTGTACACAATCACCTTTGATCCCACTAGATAGGATCTAAACTTGTCAATGGCATAGACCACTGCAAGCAACTCTTTTTCTGTGGTTGTGTAATTCTTCTGTGCATTATTTAGAACACGGCTGGCATAATAAATGACATGCATAAGCTTGTTATGCCTCTGTCCCAACACTGCACCAATGGCACGATCACTGGCATCACACATTAGTTCGAATGGCAATGTCCAGTCTGGTGCAGAGATAACTGGTGCTGTGACCAGCTTGGCTTTCAGGGTCTCAAATGCTTGCAGACACTGTGTGTCAAACACAAATGGTGTGTCGACAGCTAGCAGGTTGCTCAGAGGTTTAGCAATTTTCAAAAAATCCTTTATAAACCTTCTGTAGAATCCTGCGTGTCCCAGAAAGCTTTTGATTGCCTTAACATTGGCAGGTGGTGGTAATTTTTCAATTACCTCTACCTTTGCCTTATCCACCTCTATTCCCCTTCTTGAAATTTTGTGCCCAAGGACAATTCCTTCAGTCACCATAAAGTGACATTTCTCTCAGTTTAAAACCAGGTTAGTCTCTTGGCACCTTTTGAGGACAAGTGCTAGGTGGTTAAGACAGGAGCTGAATGAGTCTCCATATACTGAGAAGTCATCCATGAAGACTTCCAGGAATCTCTCCACCATATCAGAGAAGATGGATAACATGCATCTCTGAAAGGTTGCAGGAGCATTACACAGACCAAAAGGCATTTTCCTGTAGGCAAACATGCCAGAAGGGCAAGTAAATGCTATTTTCTCTTGGTCTTGAGGATCTACTACAATTTGGTTGTAACCCGAATAGCCATCCAAAAAGCAGTAATAATCATGACCAGCTAGTCTTTCTAGCATTTGGTCTATGAATGGTAAAGGAAAATGATCCTTTCTGGTGGCTGTATTGAGCCTTCTGTAGTCAATACACATACGCCACCATGTGACTGTTCTTGTAGGAACCAGTTCATTTTTTTCATTATGAACTACTGTCATGCCTCCCTTCTTGGGGACAACTTGTACAGGGCTCACCCAGGGGCTATCAGAAATAGGATAAATGATCCCAGCCTCTAGTAATTTAGTGACCTCTTTCTGCACCATTTCCTTCATGGCTGGATTTAGCCGCCTTTGTGGTTGAACCACTGGTTTGGCATTATCCTCCAATAGGATCTTGTGCATGCATCTTGCTGGGCTAATGCTCTTAAGATCACTTATGGACCACCCAAGAGCTGTCTTGTGTGTCCTTAGCACTTGAATCAGTGCTTCCTCTTCCTGTGGATTTAAAGCAGAGTTTATGATTACAGGAAAGGTATCACCTTCTCCCAGAAATGCATATTTCAAGGATGGTGGTAATGGTTTGAGCTCTGTTTTGGGAGGTTTCTCTTCTTCCTGAGGGATTTTCAGAGGTTCTGTTATTCTTTCTGATTCCTCCAAATCAGGCTGAACATCTTTGAAGATGCCATCTAGCTCTGATTCTAGACTTTCAGTCATATTGATCTCTTCCACCAAAGAGTCAATAATGTCAGCGCCCATACAGTCATTTGGTGTGTCTGGATGCTGCATAGCTTTTACAGCATTCAACTTGAACTCATCCTCATTGACCCTCAAGGTTACTTCCCCTTTTTGTACATCAATGAGAGTTCGTCCAGTTGCTAGGAAAGGTCTTCCTAGAATGAGAGTTGCACTCTTGTGCTCCTCCATTTCCAGCACTACAAAGTCAGTTGGAAAGGTGAATGGCCCAACTTTGACAATCATGTCCTCAATTATGCCTGATGGATATTTAATGGAGCAATCAACAAGTTGGAGGCATATCCGGGTTGGTTTGACTTCTTCAGTCAACCCAAGCTTTCTGATAGTTGATGCAGGTATTAGATTGATACTTGCTCCAAGGTCACACAGGGCTGTCTTGGTGCAAGCACCTTCTAATGTGCATGGTATCATAAAGCTTCCTGGATCTTGAAGCTTTTCTGGTAAGCTTTTCAGAATGACTGCACTGCATTCTTCAGTGAGAAATACTTTTTCAGTTTCTCTCCAATCCTTCTTATGACTTAAGATCTCTTTCATGAACTTAGCATAAGAAGGTATTTGCTCAAGTGCCTCTGCAAATGGAATCTTTATTTCAAGAGTCCTTAGATAGTCTGCAAAGCGGGCAAATTGCTTATCCTGCTCCGCTTGGCAGAGTTTCTGAGGATAAGGCATCTTGGCTTTATATTCTTCAACCTTAGTTGCTGCAGGTTTATTCCTTACAGAAGTGGTTGGAGAAGCCTTTTTAGAGGGGTTATTATCAGCACTCTCAGGTGTCTAATCCTCCATTGGCGTTTGAATGCCAGGATTGGGTGAATATTGGGCGTTTAACGTCAACTCTTCTCCCTTTTCTGGCGTTTGAACGCCAGAACTGGGCAGGGAATGGGCGTTTAACGCCAGCTTTCCCCCTTTTTCTGGCATTTGAACGCCAAAAGTATTCCTCTCTGGGCTCTTACTGTCCTCAGAGGGATTTTGGAAAGTGGTTTGGTTATCCTCTGTCAATTGTTTCTTATTTGGCTTTTTGCTACTTTGAGCAGTGTTATTCAATGTCTTTCCGCTCCTCAGTTGAACTGCTTGGCATTCTTCTGTTATCTGTTTAGATAGCTGCTGTTTTGCCTGATTCAACTGAGATTCTATGTTCTTGTTAGCAATTTTAGTTTCTTGGAGCATCTCTTTAAACTCTGCTAACTGTTTTGTCATCAGGTGTAATTGCTGATTAAGCTCAACCATCTGTTCTTGAGGATTAGGATCAGTGGCTACTGCCATAACTTCCTCCTTTGTAGAGAACTCATTGCTAGAGTACAAATGTTGATTTCTAGCAACAGTATCTATAAGCTCTTGAGCCTCCTCAATTGTCTTCCTCATGTGTATAGATCCACCAGCTGAGTGGTCTAAAGACATCTGAGCTTTTTCTGTAAGCCCATAGTAGAAGATGTCTAACTGTACCCACTCTGAAAACATTTCAGAAGGGCATTTTCTTAGCATACCTTTATACCTCTCCCAGGCATTATAAAGGGATTCATTATCCTCTTGTTTAAAGCCTTGGATGTCCAGCCTTAGCTGTGTCATCCTTTTTGGAGGGTAAAATTGATTCAGAAATTTGTCTGATAACTGTTTCCATGTCTTTATGCTTGCTGTAGGTTGGTTATTCAACCACCTCTTAGCTTGATCTTTTATAGCAAATGGAAACAGTAATAGTCTGTAGACATCCTGATCCACCTCTTTATCACGTACTGTGTCAGCAATTTGTAAGAACTGTGCCAGAAACTCAGTAGGTTCTTCCTGTGGAAGACCGGAATACTGACAATTTTGCTGCACCATGATAATGAGTTGAGGATTTAGCTCAAAGCTGCTTGCTTTGATGCGAGGTATACAGATGCTACTCCCATATGCAGCTGTAATGGGATTAGCATATGACCCCAGAGTCCTTCTGGATTGTTCAATTCCACTTAGGTCCATGATGGAGAAAGGGAATATGATATGAATTCACAAGCAAAGTAAAAATATATTTTTTTTAAGGTGACCGAAAGAAAAATTAAAATAAAATAAATGGAAAATAAAATAAAATTTTGAAAATTAAAAGAAAATAAGATCAAAGCAAATTGAAAACTGAATCAATTAGTTAATTAAAAAGATTTTGAAATTAACAATTGAAGAGATATGATTGAAAATTATTTTGGAAAAGATTTAATTTTTAAAATGAGGAGAGAAAAACAACAAAATGACACCAAACTTAAAATTTTTAGAAAATCAAACACAAATATTCAAAAATTTTAAAGGAAAAACACAAAAAAGACACCAAACTCAGAATTTTTAAAGAACAAGAAAGGACTAAGAACATGCAATTGACACCAAACTTAAAATATGAAACTAGACTCAAATAAAAGATTCTAAACCAACAAAAATAAAACAGTCCTAATCTAAGCAACAAGATAAGCCGTCAGTTGTTCAAACTCAAACAATCCCCGGCAACGGTGCCAAAAACTTGGTGCACAAAATTACAATCACACTTTTGCAATTCCGCACAACTAACCAGCAAGTGCACTGGGTCGTCCAAGTAATACCTTACGTGAGTAAGGGTCGATCCCACGGAGATTGTTGGCTTGAAGCAAGCTATGGTTATCTTGTAACTCTTAGTCAGGATATCAATAATTATCAGGGTTGATTGTAAAAAGTAAAAGAACATGAAAGTAGTACTTGTTTTGCAGTAATAGAGAACAGGTTGAGGTTTTGGAGATGCTCTATCTTCTGAATCTCTGCTTTCCTACTGTCTTCTTCTTCAGGCATGCAAGACTCCTTCCATGGCAAGCTGTATGTAGGGTTTCACCGTTGTCAACGGTTACCTCCCATCCTCTCAGTGAAAATGTTCAACGCGCTCTGTCACAGCACGGCTAATCATCTGTCGGTTCTCAATCGGGTTGGAATAGAATCCAGTGATTCTTTTGCGTCTGTCACTAACGTCCAGCCCTCAGGAGTTTGAAGCTCGTCACAGTCATTCAATCCTTGAATCCTACTCATAATACCACAGACAAGGTTTAGACCTTCCGGATTCTCTTGAATGCCGCCATCAATTCTAGCTTATACCACGAAGATTCCCCATTTGATTTTTTCACCAAGACGACGTTAGCTAGCCATAGTGGGTATTTGACTTCTCTTATGAATCCTGCCTCCAGTAGAGCTTGTACCTACTCTTCCACAGCTTGGGATTATTCTGGTCCGAGCTTTCTTCGTCTCTATTGCACTGGCCGAGATCCTGGGTAGACCGCCAACTTGTGGCACATTAATTTGGGGTCTATGCCTAGCATGTCTGTAGCCTTCCATGCAACGAGGTCGACGTTATCTCGTAAGAACTGTACGAGTGATTCTTTTATGTCTCCTTTTAGGATCGTACCAATATTGGTTGTTTTGTCTGGGATGTCTCTGATCTGGACTTTCTCTACTTCACCTTCGGATTGTTGGCGGAGTTTTTTCTGCCTCTGAACTCCACCGAGTTCGATTGTGTGGAATTCGTCTCCTCTGCCTTTGAGATTTAGACTTTTGTTGTAACAGCGGTGCGCCGTCTTCTGGTCTGCTTTTATTGTAGCTATCCCTTTTGCAGTTGGGAATTTCATGCATAGATGTGGAGTCGAGACTATTGCGCCGAGCTGATTCAATGTTGTCCGACCTATTAAGGCGTTGTAGGCTGAACTCACGTCGACCACGATGTAGTCTATCTTGAGTGTTCTTGACTGGTTTCCTTTTCCGAAGGTTGTGTGTAGAGAGATGTATCCAAGTGGTTGAACCAGGGTATCTCCTAGTTCGAACAGGCTGTTCGGATATGCTCTAAGTTCTTTTTCTTCCAGGCCGAGCTTGTCGAAGGCAGTTTTGAACAAGATGTCGGCGGAGCTCCCTTGGTCTATCAGTGTGCGGTGGAGATTTGCATTTGCCAGTATAATAGTGATGACCATGGGATCATCGTGTCCTGAGATGATACCGGATGCGTCTTCTTTGGTGAAAGTAATTACGGGGATGTCGGGTGTTTCCTCCTTCCCCTCAACATGATATACTTCTTTAAGATATCTTTTGCAAGATGATTTAGAGATTCCTCCTCCCGCAAATCCATCGTGTATCATGTGGACATGTCTTTCTGGTATACGAGGTGATCGCTCGGTTCGTCCGACATCTTCATCCCTTTTTCTTTTTCTTTGCTCATCGTCCTGGGTGGCCAGGTACCAATCTAATTTCCCTTCTCTTACTAGTTTTTCTATGGCATTCTTTAAGTCAAAACATTTGTTGGTGGAATGCCCGTGGATTTGATGGTATTCACAATATTCAGTCTGATTTCCTCCTTCTTTTTTGCCCGAGTGGTCGAGCTGGGGGTATTTTTTCAGTGTGGCAAACTTCTCTGTAGACATCCACAAGGGACACCCCAAGAGGGGTGTAATTGTGGTATTTTTTGATTTTTTTCCCCATGTCGATCTTCCTTCTTTTTGGACTCTTTATCCTTATCTCGTGAGGGATAAGTGAATCTGGATTTTGAGGTCTCTCTTAGTCGAGAGTTTTCCTCCATGTTGATGTACTTCTCTACTCATTCTTGTAGTTCGTTCAGAGATGTGGGGTGTTTTTTCGATATAGATTGGCTAAAAGGTCCCTCTCACAAGCTATTGATGAGGCCCATAATGGCAGCCTCTGTTGGTTGGCTTTGTATGTCCAGGCATGTTTTGTTGAATTTTTCTATGTAGTTGCGAAGACTTTTCCGATCTCCTTGCTTGATTCCTAATAGACTTGGGGCATGCTTAGCCTTATCTTTTTGGATGGAGAATCTGGCCAGAAACTTCTTGGCGAAGTCGTCGAAGCTTGAGATGGACCTAGGAGGTAGATTGTTGAACCATCTAATTGCTGTCTTTGTTAAAGTAGTTGGAAAGGCTTTGCAGCGAACTGCATCTGAGGCATCGGTGAGGTACATTCTACTTCTAAAATTGCTAAGATGATGGTCGGGATCTGTAGTGCCATTGTACAAAGTCATATTCGGGAGTTTAAAGTCTTTTGGGATTTTGGTCTTCATGATCTCCTTGGTAAATGGATCTTGGTCCTTGCGGGAGCTATCCTCATGAAGGGATCGATTAGCTTTGGCCTTAAGATCGGCTTTGAGTTTTAGGAGTTTGTCCTCTAATTCCCAGCGTCGCCTTATTTCCTTTTGTAGGTCTTTCTCAGCCTCTCGTTGATGTAATGCTTCTTCTTCAAGTTGTTTTAAACGGTCTTGAAGCGCCTCCATAGCTCCCGCATTTGGAGAATTCTTTTCGTTGTTAAGTTGAGGAGTATCCTTTGGTGTAGTGTCCGCGTTTTTGTGCAGCATTCTATCCTCTAGATCTTAATCATGGTCATTGTCATGGTCGTTTGCCATGGTGATGGGATGACTTCCAGGTTCCTCGGTAATGACGCCAATGTTCCGAGGGTTACCTGAAACTGTAGGTCGATCTCGGACGAGATCTTCTGTACTGATCGAAGGTGACGTGTCCGGCTTGTGCGTGGTGGCTGGAGCTATCGCGTCTGACTTGTTGGACTGGTAATGCTGCTAACCCTTTGTCACCGGAGGGTGGTGGTACCTGTAAGGGACTCCGATGCTTAAGTTAGCAAGGGTATTAAGCAGGTTTTTAGTAGAATCAGAGTATGAGTTATACCTGGGTGCTCTAGTGTATTTATAGAGGTGTGGAGTGAACTTTTTAGATAAGTTAAGTTAGTTATCTTATCTTATCTTATCTTATCTTATCTTTGGGTGAGGTCAGCTTATCTTCAAGGAAACTGCCCTTATCTCTATAGGCTTGGGCTGCCTTTGGATTTAGGTCATGTTCCTCTATTCGGGCCCTTTATTTGGGCTTTCTTGGTAATTTGGCCGAGCTCTTTGAGAAGAGGTCGGATAGTCTGACCTGAAGAGGTCGATCACCTTGTCACTAAACATCTCAGGTCGGATAGCTCGACCCAGGGTATGAACAAGCCCCTCATCACTCATTCATTTTCACACATCATAACCACCTAAAACCCCCTTGGCCGAACCATTCACACACCTCCATCTCTTCTTCCTCTAATCCTTTCTTTCTTCTTTTGCTCGAGGACACGCAAACCTTTTAAGTTTGGTGTGGAAAAAAGCTCTGCTTTTTGTTTTTCCATAACCATTAATGGCACCTAAGGCCAGAGAAACCTCTAAAAAGAGGAAAAGGAAGGTAGTTGCTTCCAACTCTGAGTCATGGGAGATGGAGAAATTCATCTCAAAAGTCCATCAATAGAAAGATGATGGAGCAAACAAGAGAGCCCACTCATGGACCTCAACAAGAGCATGAGGAAGTCCCTAATTAAGAAATCCCTGAGATGCCTCAAGGGATGCACTTCCCTCCACACAACTATTGGGAGCAACTCAACACCTCTTTAGGAGAATTGAGTTCCAACATGGAGCAACTAAGAGTGGAGCACCAAGAGCATTCCATCATCCTCAATGAAAATCAGAGAAGATCAAAGAGCCCTGAGGGAGGAGAAACAAAAGCAAGGAAGAGATATTGAGGAGCTAGAGCACTCCATAGGATCTTCAAGAGGAAGAACTAGCCGCCGTCACTAAGGTGGACCCGTTCTTTAATTTCCTTGTTATTTGTTTTTCTGTTTTTCGTTTCCTTTGCTTTATGCTTTGTCTATTTTTGTGTCTTTATTACATGATCATTAATGTCTATGTCTTAAAGCTATGAAGGTTCCATGAATCTTTCACCTTTCTTAAATGAAAATGTTTCTATTTGCAAAAGAACAAGAAGTACATGAATTTTGAAATTTATCTTGAAATTTGTTTAATTATTTTGATGTGGTGGCAATACTTTTTGTTTTCTAAATAAATGCTTGAATAGTGCATTTTTTTATAGTGAAGTTTATGAATGTTAAAATTGTTGGCTCTTGAAAGAATAATAAAAAAAGAGAAATATTATTGATAATCTAAAAAATCATAAAATTGATTCTTGAAGCAAGAAAAAGCAGTGAAAAACACAAAGCTTGCGGGAAAAAATATTTTGAGAAAAATAAAGAAAAAGAAAAAGCAAGCAGAAAAAGCTAATAGCTCTTTAAACCAAAAGGCAAGAGCAAAAAGCCAATAACCCTTTAAACTAAAAGGCTAAGGTAAAAAGGATCCAAGGCTTTGAGCATTAATGGATAAGAGGGCCCAAAGAAATAAAATCCTAGCCTAAGCGGCTAAATCAAGCTGTCCCTAACCATGTGCTTGTGTCATGAAGGTCCAAGTGAAAAGCTTGAGACTGAGTGGTTAAAGTCATGATCCAAAGCAAAAGAGTGTGCTTAAGAACTCTGGGCACCTCTAACTGGGGACTCTAGCAAAGCTGAGTCACAATCTGAAAAGGTTCACTCAGTTATGTGTCCGTGGCATTTATGTATCTGGTGGTAATTAATACTAGAAAACAAAATGCTAAGGGTCACGGCCAAGACTAATAAAGTAGCTGTGTTCAAGAATCAACATGCTAAACTAGGAGAATCAATAACACTATCTGAATTCTAAGTTCCTATGGATGCCAATTATTCTGAACTTCAAAGGATAAAGTGCCAAAACTGTTCAAAAGCAAAAAGCTACTAGTCCCGCTCATCTAATTGAAACTAAGCTTCATTGATATTTTGAAATTTATTGTATTTTCTCTTCTTTTTATCCTATTCTGTTTTTAGTTGCTTGGGGACAAGCAACAATTTAAGTTTGGTGTTGTGATAAGCGGATAATTTATAAGCTTTTTGGCATTATTTTTACATAGTTTTTAGTATGTTCTAGTTACTTTTTATTATATTTTTATTAGTTTTTATGCAAAAAAATCACATTTCTGGACTTTACTATGAGTTTGTGTATTTTTCTATAATTTCAGGTATTTTCTGGCTGAAATTGAGGGACCTGAGCAAAAATCTGACTCAGAGGCTGAGAAAGGACTGCAGATGTTGTTGGATTCTGACCTCCCTGCACTCAAACGAGTTTTTCTGGAGCTAGAGAAGTCCAATTGGCACACTCTCAATTGGGATGGAAAGCTAACATCTTGGGCTTTTTAGCAATGTATAATAGTTCATACTTTACCCGATATTTGATGGCCCAAACTAGCATTAAAACGCCCACCAGAGACCCTTTTCTAGCGTAAAACACCGAAACTGGCACCAAAACTACAGCTAAACGCCCAAACTGGCATCCGAGCTGGCATTTAACTCCAGAAAAGGCCTATGCATGTGTAAAGCTCAATGCTCAGTCCATGCACACACCAAGTGGACCCAGAAATGGATTTCTGTACTATCTGCACTTAGTTACTTATTTTCTGTAATCCCTAGTAACTAGTTTAGTATAAATAGCACTTTTTACTATTTGTATTTCATCTTTGGATCATCTTTCGATCTTTTAATCAACTTTATGCTTGGCTGGCCTCACGGACATGCCTAGGCTATTTTCTCTTATGTATTTTCTAACGGTGGAGTTTCTACACCTCAAAGATTAAGGTGCGGAGCTCTGCTATTCTTCATGAATTAATGCAAGTACTATTGTTTATCTTTCAATTCACGCTTACTTCTTCTCCAAGATATACTCTCGTACTTAATTCAGTTAAGTCAGAATAAAGGGGTGATCCCTGACAATCACCTACTATCTTCGTTACTCACTTAGCAAAGATCCGCGTGCCTGACAACCACAAGCGGTCTACATGATGTTCAACGTAGTTATTGGACGATAGACGGAGTATAGTCTCTTGGGTCTCTGATCCATGGACCGAGTCCGTGAGGTTATAACCTTCGTGGTATAGGCTAGAACCAATTGGCAGCATTCCTGAGATTTGAAAAGTCTAAACCTTGTCTGTGGTATTTCGAGTAGGATCTGGGACGGGATGACTGTGGCGAGCTTCAAACTCATGAATGTTAGACGTAGTGACAGTGTGCAAAAGGATAGAGAGATCCTATTCCGACACAAGTGAGAACCGACAGATGATTAGCCGTGCGGTAGCTATGCTTGGTATTTTTCATCCGAGACGAGAGATCCGACAATTGATTAGCCATACAGAAACCATAGCTGGACCATTTTCACTGAGAGGACAGATGGTAACCATTGACAATGGTGATCCACCAACATACAGCTTGCCATGGAAGGAAGCACACATGATTGGATGAAGAAAATAGGAAAGCAGAGGTTCAGAAGCAACAAAGCATCTCCAAACGCTTATCTAAAATTCCCACCAATGAATTACATAAGTATCTTTATTTTATCTTACGTTTTATTTATCTTTCAATTACCAAAACTCATAACCAATTGAATCCACCTGACTAAGATTTACAGGATGATCATAGCTTGCTTTAAGCCGGGAATCTTCGTGGGATCGACCCTTACTCGCGTAAGGTTTTATTACTTGGACCACCTAGTGCACTTGCTGGTTAGTTGTACCGGAGTTGTGAAAAGTGTGAATCACAATTCCGTACACCACAGGACGCGAGGCTCCTCGCTGAGGCATGCTGGAGACTTTTATTTTGACGAAGATCCTTAGCTCTTGGGATTGTATTTTGGTTTATATACTTGTTTAGATACTATATTCTTCACTGTATATGTGTATTCTATATTGACTCCTCTTAGAGGTCATTTTAGAGAAACATGTTTTGTATTTGTGTTTTGGGATTTATTTTGGGAAATTCCTTTATATATGTGTGTATACTTATATGCTCGGACCAGTTACCTTCGCAAGCCGAGTCCCGAGTCTTGATATATGTATTTTGGAACTCTTTTGTATATTTCTTCGCGTTAGCTTACTCTTTATATGTTTGTTTATGTTATCGATCGGAGTGTTGTGCTTTTTGATTTAACAGTTTTGATTTATCCATTTTTCTTCAAAGGCTCCTAGTTATAAACCTTTTTTACACTACGATATGTACTAAATTTTGTTTTTAGAGGTCGTAATACCTCGCCAACTCTATTTTATGACTTAAGCATAAGAATCTGTATGGTAAGGTGTTACATCTAACCTATATGCTAATTAATTTTGGTCCTCCTTCTAGAAATGGTGAAAAGTGGGTCGAGCGCTACTTATCGGAAGGTGCAGGAGGCCAAGAGGAAGGCCCGCGCCCAAAAAATTGGAGCTTTCAGAACTCTTCCCTCCCATGGATCTAGCTTGGGACCTCCTCTTCTAGGTCGATCTTGGTAAATCCTATTACTACTTCTCCTCTTCCTCCTCCTGCCCCTGTCCCCCCGGTTCAACCCTCTCCAGAACCTGAAAAGAAAAAATGCAAGACCTCGGAGACTGGCTCTTCTATTGCTGGGGAGGCTGATTTTGATGGTCCAAAATTTGCAAGGAAGCACATCATTCCATACAGCTAATTTTCTATGGATGATGCTTCCCCTCAAAATCATCTTCAGGTTCTGATTCGAGGGGGAATTCGAACTGTCGGGGTCTGTACTTCTCTTCTTGATATTTTTAACCAAACTCCCTTGAGTGCTTCTAAAGAATCCATAGAGGACCTTGAAGGGAGGATTGTCCTGTATCAGGAAGAAGAGAAAAGGCTGCAGGAGGAGAACACCTGGTTGAAGGAAGAGCTTGCGCAACTCCAGGAGAGGGAAAAATTAATAGGCCAATGTGCTATGGCTGAGGGGTTGAAGGAGAAGGCTGAGCGAAATTATGTTAGGCTCTTTTCCGATAATCTTGATCTGAAAAAATAGCTAGACTTGAATCGGGAAGCGTATCAAGACTTGGAGGACTCTATTGTTGAGAGTTCTGAAGAGATGTTTAGGGTGTTTAAGGAACAAGTCGGAGTGGTTGCTCCCGATTTGGACCTTTCTCCCCTTCACCCCGATAACGTGGTTGCCAATGGAGAGATAGTTTATCCTCCTCATCCTGAGACCGATTCTAATTTGAAGACTCGTGGACAGTGCATTATTCAATCTCTTCCTCGTGGGGTTGAGCAAATGGAATGGTTCCTGCCGAGTTCTTCTTCTCAACCAGGTGAAGCTTGTCTTCTCTGGCCAAAATCACGACTTCCCCTCCTGGTGATGACTTGAACCCCCTTCTTGGTCCATAGTAATTAAAGCTATCATGGTCTGGCTTGTGGGCCCTTTTGATAAACTCTCTTTTATATTTGTTTGTTATATTTGTGTTGAAGGTTTCTGACACTTGATCCTTTTTCATAGGATCTTTAACAATAGTTTTTGTTTCTAGCCTTTTTTAGGTAAGGCCTTTAACAAAGTAGTTGCTTTATTTTTGGCACTTACGTTTTGTTGAATGACTTTAAGGTTTTTACAAAATTTCATAAAAGGCTTTTGTTTTGAAAACTGTAAATATGTGAAACTTTTGAAGCTCTGAAAAATTGTTCGCTAAGTAATCTCTGGCAAAGTTTTTATGAAAAACTTTTATCGTTTCTTCCCTAAGGAATTCTCGCATTTCTTTGTTTTTCCATTGTTTTGTCTTTGTACATTCAATTTTGTTTTGCCTGTTGAATCATTTATATAACTTAGGTTATTCTTGCGATGCATTTTACTCTGCTCGGGCTTTCCGACATGTAAGTCGTTAGCTATATTGTGCCCGAGCTTGTTATGATCGACTTTTATAACCTCTTTACACTGACTTGTACCTCATAGCTTTATCTACCTCATCGTTAGCTATATTGAGTTTTTTTTAGCTTAAGTCAGTGCGTGTCATAGTAATGATAAATGGAAATTTTAAAGATAACATAAAGAGAGATATTACTACTAAATGTAATATGACTTTACAAGGATGCTTTACTACTAAGGGGTTGGAATTTCTGCCCCCTAGCCCTCGCTGAGATGCCTCGTTAAAACCCCCTCCAGGAAAACCCTTTTTTGGGGAAAAAATCATGAAGTCAGAAAAAAGAGTACACCAGGGAGCGAGGTTCTCTTCTAGCTGTAATATCTCTTTATATTGCAAGTGTGCCACGATCTGGGAAGCTCTGATCCTCCCAGATCGGACACCTTATAGAACCCTTTTCCTAGGACCTCAATTATCTTGTAAGGTCCCTCCCAGTTTGCAGCGAGCTTCCCTTCACCCGATTTGTTTATGCCGATGTCATTTCTAATAAGAACCAGGTCTTCTGAGGCGAAGTTTCTTCGAATGACCTTTTTGTTGTATTTATTCACCATCCTTTACTTCAACGCTACTTTTCTTATCTGGGCTTGTTCTCGGACTTCAGAGAGCAGTTTGAGTTCTTCCTTGTGAGCTTGAATGTTGCCAACCTTGTCGTAGAATCTCACTCTTGGACTTTGCTCATTGATTTTATTGGGGATCATGGCTTCTAAGGCATAGGCAAGTTGGAAGGGTGTCTCTCCAGTAGTAGAATGAGGTGTAGTTTGGTAGGCCCACAATACTTGAGGAAGCTCTTCTGCCCAAGCTCCCTTTGCTTCTTGAATTCTTTTCTTAAGCCCTGCTAGTATAACTTTGTTAGCTGCTTTGGCTTGCCCATTTTCTTGGGGATATTCTACTGAGGTGAATTGGTGTTGTATCTTCATGCTGGCCACGAGGTTTCTGAAGGTAGAGTCAGTAAATTGGGTACCATTATCTGTAGTGATGGAGTGTGGGACTCCAAACCTAGTAATGATATTCCCATAAAGAAACTTCTAACTTCTCTTTGCTGTGATAGTGGCTAAAGGCCCTGCTTCGATCCACTTCGTGAAATAGTCTACTCCCACTATGAGATATTTAACTTGTCCAGGTTCTTGAAGAAAAGGTCCGAGTAGGTCCAGTCCCCATTTTGCAAAAGGCCATGGAGAAGTTATGCTAATTAGCTCTTCTGAGGGAGTGACGTAGAAGTTGGCATGCATCTGGCATGGTTGACACTTCCTCACGAAGTCAGTGGTATTTCAATGTAAGGTCGGCCAAAAGAATCCAGCTCGAATAACCTTTCTGGATAAAGACCTTGCCTGGAGATGATTCCCGCATATACCATTGTGCACTTCGTCCAGCACTTCTTCTGTCTTAGAAGTCAGAACACACTTTAATAATGGTGTAGATATTCCTCTTCTGTAGAGGACACTTTTCACCAATGTGTAGTTCTGCGTTTTCCTCCAAATCTTCTTGGCCTCTTTTTGTTCCTGCGGTAAGATATCAAATTTTAAGTATTCGATCAAGGGAGTCATCCAACCAAGGTTTAACCTGAAAACTTCTAAGACATCTAACTTGGTGTCTGCCTTCGTGACTGAGGGTTCTTGGAGAGTCTCTTGGATCAGGCTCCTATTATTTCCACCAGGCTTGGTACTTGCCAACTTGAAGAGGGCATCTGCTCTACTATTGAGATCCTGAGTTATATGCCTGACCTCGGTTTTAGAAAATCGCCCAAGATACCCCATAGTTTTTTCTAAGTACCATTTTATATTTGGGTCTTTAGCCTGGTACTCTCTGTTAATTTGTGAAGTCACGACTTGAGAGTCGCTGAAGACGACTGATTGGTTGCTCCGACTTCTTTAGCTAACTTCAGTCTAGCAATTAGGGCTTCATATTCTACTTGATTGTTGGAAATTGGGAACTCAAATTTCAAGGAGACTTCGATTTGAGTTCCTTCTTGGTTAGCCAGTATTATGCATGCACCACTTCCGACTTTGTTAGAGGAACCATCCACGTACAACTCCCAGGTTTTGGAGGTCTCCTCTTGATCTCCTGCGTATTTGGCCACGAAGTCAGCGAGGCTTTGGGCTTTGATGGCTGTCCGAGTTTCGTACGTTAAGTCGAACTCGGATAGCTCTATAGCCCATTGAACCATTCTGTCCACAACATCTATTCTCTGAAGGATTTGTTTCATGGGCTGGTTCATCTGAAGTTTTATAGTGTGAGATTGAAAATAAGGCTGAAGCCTTCTAGATGCCACTATCAAGGTGTATGCAAACTTTTCAAGTTTTTGATACTTTAGTTCGGCGTCTTGTAACACCTTGCTTGTGAAGTAGATAGGATGTTGTCCGACCTCATCTTCTCATATCAAAGCTGATGCTACAGCCTTCTCTGCAACAGCTAAGTATAATACGAGTTCTTCACCTGCTTTTGGCCGGGTAAGGATTGGAGGTTAGCTTAGGTACCTTTTTAACTCTTGGAATGCCTTTTCGCATTCAGGAGTCCATTCGAACTGGCATCCTTTTCTTAGTAGGGAAAAAGTGGCAAGGATCTTAATGCTGATCCTGCCAAGAACCTGGATAAAGCTGCAAGTCGGCCATTCAACTGCTGAACTTCCTTTAAGCATGTCAGGCTCTTCATTTTCAGGATTGCTCTATAGTGCACGAAATTGTGATCTCAATGGCACCAACAACTTGGTACGCACAATTGTAATATCACTCTTCTTCACAACTTCACACAACTAACCAGCAAGTGCACTGGGTCATCCAAGTAATAAACCTTACGTGAGTAAGGGTCGATCCCACGGAGATTATCGGTATGAAGCAAGCTATGGTCATCTTGTAAATCTCAGTCAGGCAGATTCTAATGGTTATAATAATTTTCGAAATTTAAAGATAAATAAATCATAACATAGAGATAGAGATACTTATGTAATTCATTGGTGGGAATTTCAGATAAGCGCATGAAGATACTGTGTTCATTCTACATCTCTGCTTTCCTACTGCTTTCATCCAATCATTCTTACTCCTTTCCATGGCAAGCTGTATGTAGGGCGTCACCGTTGTCAATGGCTACTTCCCATCTTCTCAGTGAAAATGGTCCAAATGCGCTGTCACAGCACGGCTAATCATCTGTCGGTTCTTGATCATGTTGGAATAGGATCCATTGATCCTTTTGCGTCTGTCACTACGCCCAACACTCGCGAGTTTAAAGCTCGTTACAGGCATCCCATCCCAGATCCTACTCGGAATACCACCGACAAGGTTTAGACTTTCCGGATCTCAAGAATGCTGCCAATGGATTCTAGCTTATACCACGAAGACTCTGATCTCACGGAATGGGAGGCTTGGTTGTCAGGCGAGGCAACCATGCGTCGTGGGTCAGGAATCCAAGAGATACACACTCTAGCTTTCGCAGGTAGAACGGAAGTGTTTGTCTGGCACGCGTTCATAAGTGAGAATAGTGATGAGTGTCACGGATCATCACATTCATCAGGTTGAAGTGCGAATGAATATCTTAGAATAAGAATAAGCATGAATTGAATAGAAGAACAATAGTACTTTGCATTAATACTCGAGGTACAGCAGAGCTCCACACCTTAATCTTTGGTGTGTAGAAACTCCACCGTTGAAAATACATAAGTGATAAAGGTCCAAGGATGGCCGAATGGCCAACCCCCAAACGTGATCAAGAGATTAATCAAAAGACTAATCCCCCCTCTATCTCAAAATACAATAGTAAAAAGTTCTATTTATACTAAACTAGTTACTAGGGTTTACAAAAATAAGTCTAAGTGCAGAAATCCACTTCCGGGGCCTACTTTAGTGTGTGCTTAGGCTGAGCTTGAGCTTTACACGTGCAGAGGCTCCTCTTGAGGTTAAACGCCAAGTTGTAGCGTGTGTTTGGCATTTAACTCTGGTTTGTGACGTGTTTCTAGCGTTTTACTCCAGAATGCAGCATGGAGCTAGTGTTGAACGCCAGTTTGCATCACCTAAACGCGAATAAAGTATGGACTATTATATATTGCTGAAAAGTGCTGGATGTCTACTTTTAAATGCAATTAAAAGTGAGCCATTTGAAGTTCTGTAGCTCCAGAAAATCCATTTCAAGTGCAGGGAGGTCAGAATCCAACAGCATCTGTAGTCCTTTTTCAGCCTCCTATCAGATTTTTGCTCAGGTCCCTCAATTTCAGCCAGAAAATACCTAAAATCCCAGAAAAACACACAAACTCATAGTAAAGTCCAGAAATGTAAATTTTGCATAAAAACTAATAAAAACATCCCTAAAAGTAGCTAGATCCTACTAAAAATTACCTAAAAATAAATGCCAAAAAGCGTATAAATTATCCGCTCATCACAACACCAAACTTAAATTGTTACTTGTCCCCAAGCAACTGAAAATCAAATAGGATAAAAAGAAGAGAATATACTATAAATCCCAAAATATCAATGAATATTAGTTCTAATTAGCTGAGCGGGACTTGTAGCTTTTTGCTTCTGAATAGTTTTGGCATCTCACTTTATCCTTAGAAGTTTAGAATGATTGGCATCCATAGGAACTCAGAGTTCAGATAGTGTTATTGATTCTCTTAGTTAAGTATGTTGATTCTTGAACACAGCTACTTTTATGAGTCTTGGCCGTGGCCCTAAGCACTTTGTTTTCCAGTATTACCACCGGATACATAAATGCCACAGACACATGACTGGGTGAACCTTTTCAGATTGTGACTCAGCTTTGCTAAAGTCCCTAGTTAGAGGTGTCCAGAGCTCTTAAGCACATTCTTTTTGCTTTGGATCATGACTTTAACCACTCAGTCTCAAGCTTTTCACTTGAACTTTCATGACACAAGCACATGGTTAGGGACAGCTTGATTTAGCCGCTTAGGCCTGGATTTTATTTCCTTGGGCCCTCCTAGCCATTGATGCTCAAAGTCTTGGATCCTTTTTTACCCTTGCCTTTTGGTTTTAAGGGCTATTGGCTTTTTCTGCTTGCTTTTTTTTTTCACAAGCTTCTTCTTTTTCACTACTTTTTCTTGCTTCAAGAATCAATTTCATGATTTTTCAGATTATCAATAACATTTCTTTTTGTTCATCATTCTTTCAAGAGCCAACAATTTTAACATTCATAAACAACAAGATCAAAAATATGCACTGTTTAAGCATTCATTCAGAAAACAAAAAGTATTGTCACCACATCAATATAATTAAACTAATTTCAAGGATGAATTCGAAACTCATGTATTTCTTGTTCTTTTGTATTAAAAATATTTTTCATTTAAGAAAGGTGAAGGATTCATGGAATTATTCATAGCCTTAAGACATAGTTACTAAATACTAATGATCATGTAGTAAAGACTCAAAACATAGACAAACATATAGCATAAAAACGAAAAATAGAGATATAAGAACAAGGAAGTTAAGGAATGAGTCCACCTTAGTGAGGGTGGCGTCTTCTTCTTGAAGGACCAATGGTGACTTTGAGCTCCTCTATATCTCTTCCTTGCCTTTGTTGCTCCTCCTTCATAGCTCTTTGATCTTCTCTAATCTCATTAAGAATGATGGAGTGCTCTTGGTGTTCCACCCTTAATTGGTTCATGTTATGACTCAATCCTTCTAGAGAAGTATTGAGTTGTTCCCAATAGTTGTTTGAAGGAAAATGCATCCCTTGAGGCATCTCATGGATTTCTTGATGATGAGCTTCCTCATGCGTCTCTTGAGATCCATGAATGGGCTCTCTTGTTTGCTCCATCCTCTTCTTAGTAATGGGCTTGTCCTCTTCAATAGGGATGTCTCCTTCTATGACAACTCCAGCTAAGTTGCATAGATGGCAAATGAGATAAGGAAAAGCTAGCCTTGTCAAGGTGGAGTGCTTTTCGGCTACTTTGTAGAGTTCTAGAGGGATGACTTCATGAACTTCTACTTCCTCTCCAATCATGATTCTTTGGATCATGATGGCCCAATCCACAGTTACTTCGGATCGGTTTCTAGTGGGGATGATGGAGCGTTGGATGAACTCCAACCATCCTCTAGCCACAGGCTTAAGGTCCAGTCTTCTCAATTGAACTGGCTTGCCTTTTGAGTCTCTTTTCCATTGAGCTCCTTCCACACATATGTCCATGAGGACTTAGTCCAACCTTTGATCAAAGTTGACCCTTCTAGTGTAGGGGCGTGCATCTTCCTGCATCATAGGCAAGTTGAACACCAACCTTACGTTCTCCGGACTGAAATCTAAGCATTTCCCCGAACCATTGTAAGCCAATTCTTTGGGTTTTGGTTCATTCTTTGATCATAGTTCCTTGTGATCCATGCGTTTGCATAGAACTCTTGAACCATTAAGATTCTGACTTGTTGAATGGGATTGGAGAGAACTTCCCATCCTCTTCTTATAATTTTTGTCGGATCTCCAGATATTCACCCTTTTTGAGCTTAAAAGGGACCTCATGGATCACCTTTTTCTTTGCCACAACTTCATAGAAGTGGTCTTGATGGGCTTTTGAGATGAATCTCTCCATCTTCCATGACTCAGAGGTGGAAGCAATTGCCTTCTCTTTCCTCTTTTTTGAGGTTTCTCTGGCCTTAGGTGCCATCAATGGTTATGAAAAAACAAAAAAGCTATGCTTTTACCACACCAAACTTAGAATTTTGCTCGCCCTCGAGCAAAAGAAGAAAGAATAGAAGAAGAAGAAGAAGATATGAAGGAGAGGGAGAGAGGTATGGGTTTCGGCCAAGGGGGAGAAGAAAGGGTTGTGTTGTGTGAAAATGAAGAAAGAATGAGGGGTTTATATAGTGGAGGGAGAGGGGTTTGGGTTCGGTCATTTAGGGTGGGTTTGAGTGGGAAAGAGATTTTGAATTTAAAGGTAGGTGGGGTTTATGGGGAAGAGTGGATGGATGTGATTGGTGAAGGGGTAATGGGGAAGAGAGATTGAGGTGATTGGTTAAGGGTATAGTGTTATTAGATTGTGTGAAGAAGAGAGAAGTGGGGTAGGTGGGGATCCTGTGGGGTCCACAGATTCTGAGGTGATCCTGTGGGGTCCACATATCTTGAGGTGTCAAGGATTTCCCATCCCTGCATCTTTTAGGCGTGTAAAACGCCCTCTGAATGCAATCCTGGCGTTTAACACCAGACTGCAGCTTGTTTCTGGCGTTAAACGCCCAAATGTAGCCTATTTCTGGCGTTTAACGCCAGCCTGATGCTTGTTTCTGGCGTTAAACGCCAGCTTGGTGCTTGTTTCTGGTGTTAAACGCCAGACAGATGCTTGTTTCTGGCGTTTAAGTACCAGACAGCTCTTCCTCTAGGGTGTGCTTTTTCTTCTGCTATTTTTTTATTTTGTTTTTAATTTTTGCAATTGTTTTGTGACACCACATGATCATAAACCTAATAAAACATAAAAGAACAATAGAAATATAGATAAATAAAAATTGGGTTGCCTCCCAATAAGCACTTCTTTAATGTCAATAGCTTGACAGTGAGCTCTCATGGAGCTTCACAGATGTTTATAGCATTGTTGGGACCTCCCAACACCAAACTTAGAATCTGGATGTAGGGGTTCAACACCAAACTTAGAGTTTGGTTGTGGCCTCCCAACACCAAACTTAGAGTTTGATTTTGGGGGCTTTGTTTGACTCTGTATTGAGAGAAGCTTTTCATGCTTCCTCTTCCTGGTTGCGAGGAAGATCCTTGAGCTTTAAACACAAGGTAGTTCCCATTCAATTGAAGGACTAGCTCTCCTCTGTCAACATTAATCACAGCTCCTACTGTGGCTAGGAAAGGTCTTCCAAGGATGGTGCATTCATCCTCATCCTTCCCAGTGTCTAGGATTATGAAATCAGCAGGGATGTAAAGGCCTTTAACCTTCACTAACACGACCTCTACCAATTCATAAGTTTGTTTTATTGACTTGTCTACAATCTTTATTGAGATTCTTGCAGCTTGTACCTCAAAAATCCCCAGTTTCTCCATTACAGAGAGTGGCATCAGATTTATACTTGACCCCAGGTCACATAGAGCCTTCTCAAAGGTCATGGTGCCTATGGTATAGGGTATTAAGAATTTACTAGGGTATTATTTCTTTTGAGGTAGAGTTTGACTGAACCCATGTATTTAGTTCACTAATGAGCAATGGAGGTTCATCTTCCCAAGTCTCATTACCAAACAACTTGGCATTCAGCTTCATGATGGCTCCTAAATATTGAGCAACTTGCTCTTCAGTTACATCTTCATCCTCTTCAGAGGAAGAATAGTTCTCAGAGCTCATGAATGGCAGAAGGAAGTTTAATGGAATCTCTATGGTCTCTATATGAGTCTTAGATTCCTTTAGGTCCTTAATAGGGAACTTCTTTCTGTCTGGAGGACGTCCCATGAGGTCTTCTTCATTGGGATTCACGTCCTCCCCTTCCTCTTTGGATTCGGCCATTTTGATTATATCAATGGCCTTGCACTCACTTTTTGGATTTTCTTCTATATTGCTTGGGAGAGTACTAGGAGGAGTTTCAGTGATTTTCTTACTCAGCTAGCCCACTTGTGCCTCCAAATTTCTAATGGAGGACTTTATTTCATTCATGAAACTTAAAGTGGCCTTAGATAGATCAGAGACTATATTTGCTAAGCTAGAGAGGCTCTGCTCAGAATTCTCTCTCTGTTGCTGAGAAGATAATGGAAAAGGCTTGCTATTGCTAAACCTGTTTCTACCACCATTATTAGAGCCTTGTTGGGGCTTTTGTTGATCCTTTCATGAGAAATTTGGATAATTTCTCCATGAGGGATTATAGATGTTTCCATAGGGTTCACCCATGTAATTCACCTCTGCCATTGCAGGGTTCTCAGGATCATAAGCTTCTTCTTCAGAAGATGCTTCTTTAGTACTGTTGGATGCATTTTGCAATCCATTCAGTCTCTGAGAAATCATGTTGACTTGCTGAGTCAACATTTTGTTCTGAGCCAATATGGCATTCAGAGAATCAATTTCAAGAACTCCCTTCCTCTGAGGCATCCCATTACTCATAGGATTCCTCTTAGAGGTGTACATGAATTGGTTATTTGCAACTATGTCAATGAGTTCTTGAGCTTCTGCAGGCATTTTTTTTAGGTGAATGGATCCACCTACAGAATGGTCCAGTGACATCTTAGAGAACTCAGATAGACCATCATAGAATATATCCCAAATGGTCCACTCTGAAAGCATGTCAGAAGGACACTTTTTGTTCAATTGCTTGTATCTTTCCCAAGCTTCATAGACGGATTCACCATCTTTTTGCTAGAAGGTCTGAACATCCACTCTAAGCTTGCTCAACTTTTGAGGAGGAAAGAACTAGGCCAAGAAGGCCGTGACTAGATTATCCCAAGAGTCCAGGTTATCTTTAGGTTGTGAGTCCAACCATGTTCTAGCTTTGTCTCTTACAGCAAAAGGGAAAAGCATGAGCCTGTAGACTTCAGGATCTACTCCATTAGTCTTAATAGTATCATAGATCTGCAAGAACTCAGTTAAAAACTGATAGGGATCTTCTGATGGAAGTCCATGAAACTTGCAGTTCTGTTGCATTAGAGCAACTAGTTGAGACTTCAGCTCAAAATTGTTTGCTCCAATGGAAGGGATTGAGATGCTTCTTCCATAAAAATTGAAAGTAGGTGAAGTATAATCACCAAGCATCCTCCTTGCATTGTTGTTGGGCTCGGCCATGTCTCTTTCTTTTTCAAGATTCTCTGTAAGGTTTTCTCTGGATTGTTGTGCTTTAGCTTCTCTTAGCTTCTTCTTCAGAGTCTTTTTAGGTTTAGGATCTGCTTCAACAAGAATGTCCTTGTCCTTGCTCCTGCTCATATAAAAAAAGAAGAGAATAGAAAAGAAGAGGAATCCTCTATGTCACAGTATAGATATTCCTTTCTGTGAGTAGAAGAAAAGAAGAATAGAAGAAGGAGAAGAGAAAAATTCGAACACAGAGAAGAAGAGAGGGTTCGAATTTTTAAGATGAAGAGAAGAGTGTTAGTAATTAAATAAATAAATAGAAGAAGATGAGATGGAGAGAAATTCGAAAATTGTTTTTGAAAAATGGTTAGTGATTTTCAAAAATTAAGAGAAGAAATAAAATTAAAATTAAAATTTGAAACAATTAGTTAATTAAAAAGAATTTTGAAAAAGGGTGAGGAATGTTCGAAAATTAGAGAGAGGAAAGTAGTTAGGTGGTTTTGAAAAAGATAAGAAATAGTAAAATAAACAAAGTTAATTACTTAGTTGAAAAAGATTTGAAAATCAATTTTGAAAAGATAAGAAGTTATAAAGGATTTTGAAATTAAAGTTTGAAAAAAAATATGATTTGAAAAAGATATGATTAAAAAGATATGATTGAAAAGATATTTTGAAAAAGATTTGAAAAGGAAATTAAAAAGATTTGATTTTTTTAATTAAAATTGATTACTTGACTAACAAGAAACTAAAAGATATGATTCTAGAATTTAAAGATTGAACCTTTCTTAATAAGAAAGTAACAAACTTCAAATTTTTGAATCAATCACATTAATTGTTAGTAAAGTTTTTGAAAATCATGAAATAAAGATAAGAAAAAGATTTTGAAAATCAATTTTAAAAAATTTTCGGAAATAACAAAAGGAAAAAAGAAAAAATTTGATTTTGAAAAAGATTTTAAAAAGATAAGATTTTTAAAATTGAAATCTTGACTTGACTAACAAGAAACAACTTATTTTAAAAATGTTTGACTAAGTCAACCCAAAGATTTTGAAATTTATGAGTAAAATGAGGAAAAGATATATTTTTTATTTTTGAATTTTTAATGAGGAGAGAGAAAATACAAAAATGACTCACAACATGAAAAATTAAGATCAGAACAAAGAAAACATGCAAGAACACTATGAATGTCAAGATGAACACCAAGAACACTTTGAAGATCAAGATGAAAAATTTTCAAGAGAGGAAAACATGCAAGATACCAAACTTAGAAATTTTCAATGTTTAGACACTATGGATTAAAAAATGCATATGAAAAACAATAAAAGACACAAAACAAGAAAATTTAAAGATCAAACAAGAAGACTTACCAAGAACAACTTGAAGATCATGAAAGAATGCAATGCATGAATTTTTCGAAAAAATGCATAAATTTTTAAAAATATGCAATTGACACCAAACTTAAAAATTGACACTAGACTCAAACAAGAAACACAAAATTTTTTGTTTTTATGATTTTATTAATTTTATTGGATTTTTCGAAAATTTCTTTTTGGAAAAACGAAAACAAATAAAAAATTTTTGAAAGATTTTTGAAAACTTTTTGAAAAGAAAATTACCTAATCTGAGCAACAAGATGAACCGTCAGTTGTCCAAACTTAAACAATCCTCGGCAACGGCACCAAAAACATGGTGCACGAAATTGTGATCTCAATGGCGCCAAAAACTTGGTACGCACAATTGTAATATCACTCTTCTTCACAACTTCGCACAACTAACCAGCAAGTGCACTGGGTCGTCCAAGTAATAAACCTTACGTGAGTAAGGGTCGATCCCACAGAGATTGTCGGTATGAAGCAAGCTATAGCGATCTTGTAAATCTCAATCAGGCGGATTCTAATGGTTATAATGATTTTCAAAATTTAAAGATAAATAAAGCATAACATAGAGATAGATATACTTATGTAATTCATTGGTGGAAATTTCAGATAAGTGCATGAAGATATTGTGTTCCTTCTGCATCTCTGCTTTCCTACTGCTTTCATCCAATCATTCTTACTCTTTTCCATGGCAAGCTGTATGTAGGGCATCACCGTTGTCAATGGCTACTTCCCATCCTCTCAGTGAAAATGTTCCAAATGTGCTGTCACAGCACGGCTAATCATCTGTCGGTTCTCGATCATGTTGGAATAGGATCCATTGATCATTTTGCGTTTGTCACTACGCCCAACACTCGCGAGTTTGAAGCTCGTCACAGTCATCCCATCCCAGATCCTACTCGGAATACCACCGACAAGGTTTAGACTTTCCGGATCTCAAGAATGCTGCCAATGGATTCTAGCTTATACCACGAAGACTCTGATCTCACGGAATGGGAGGCTCGGTTGTCAAGCGAGGCAACCATGCAACGTGGGTCAGGAATCCAAGAGATACACACTCTAGCTTTCGCAGGTAGAACGGAAGTGTTTGTCAGGCACGCATTCATAAGTGAGAATAGTGATGAGTGTCACGGATTATCACATTCATCAGGTTGAAGTGCGAATGAATATCTTAGAATAAGAATAAGCATGAATTGAATAGAAGAACAATAGTACTTTGCATTAATACTCGAGGTGCAGCAGAGCTCCACACCTTAATCTATGGTGTGTAGAAACTCCACCGTTAAAAATACATAAGTGATAAAGGTCCAGGCATGGCTGAATGGCCAGCCCCCAAACGTGATCAAGAGATTAATCAAAAGACTAATTCCCCCCTTTATCTCAAAATACAATAGTAAAAAGTTCTATTTATACTAAACTAGTTACTAGGGTTTACAGAAATAAGTCTAAGTGCAGAAATCCACTTCCAGGGCCCACTTTGGTGTGTGCTTGGGCTAAGCTTGAGCTTTACACGTGCAGAGGCTCCTCTTGGGGTTAAACACCAAGTTGTAACGTGTTTTTGGCGTTTAACTCTGGTTTGTGACGTGTTTCTGGCGTTTTACTCCAGAATGCAGCATGGAGCTAGCATTGAACGCCAGTTTGCATCATCTAAACGCGAATAAAGTATGGACTATTATATATTGCTGGAAAGCCCTGGATCTCTACTTTCCAACGAAATTGAGAGCGCGCCATTTAGAGTTCTGTAGCTCCAGAAAATCAATTTCGAGTGTAGGGAGGTCAGAATCCAACAGCATCTGTAGTCCTTTTTCAGCCTCCTATCAGATTTTTGCTCAGGTCCCTCAATTTCAGCCAGAAAATACCTGAAATCACAGTAAAACACACAAACTCATAGTAATGTCCAGAGATATGAATTTTGCATAAAAACTAATAAAAACATCCCTAAAAGTAGCTAGATCCTATTAAAAACTACCTAAAAATAATGCCAAAAAGCGTATAAATTATCCGCTCATCACTCTACACTTATCGGGGTTAGCTTCAATCCTCCTTTGTGTTAGCATGAATCTTAGAAATTTTCCAGCCTCCACTACGAAGGCGCACTTATCGGGATTTAATCTCATCCCGTGTGCTCTTATATTGGTGAAGACTTTCGAGAGGTCATCCAGGAGGCTGTTGTCGTCCTTAGTTTTCGCCAGCATGTCGTCTACATACAACTCCATTAACTCTCCCAAGTGGGTGTGCAAACACCTTATTCATCAACCTTTGATAGGTAGCTCCTGTATTTTTTACTCCAAATGGCATGACCACGTAGCAATAATGTGCAAACACCTTATTCATCAACCTTTGATAGGTATGGCTTGTGCATCGGGATTTGGTATACCCCGAGTAAGCATCAATAAATGACAAGTATTGATACCCCGAGCTGGAGTCTACTAGGGTATCAATATTTGGTAGAGGATATGGGTCTTTTAGACACGCCTTGTTAAGGTCCATCTAGTCAACACACATCCTCCATTTGCCATTCTGTTTCTTGACTAGCACCACGTTTGCCAACCAGGCAGGGTGCTTGACTTCTCTTATAAAGCCTGCTTCCAGTAGGGCTTGTACTTGTTCTTCGACCACTTAAGCCCTCTCAGGTCCTAGCTTTCGTCTTCTTTGTTGGACAGGTCGGGATCTCGAATGAATAGCCAATCTGTGTGACATGAGTTCGGGATCTATCCCAGGCATGTCGGAAGCTTTCCAGGCGAAAAAGGTTGGAATTTTGTTGTAGGAGTTGTGTCAGCTTCTGCTTCAGTCTTTCCGTTAGACTAGCTCCTATGATGGTATTCTTTCCGACCTCTCGCCTGATCTGCATCTCTTCAGTCTTTCCTCCAAGCTGTGGTCGTAGCTCTTCTTTAACTCGGACTCCTCCAAACTCGATCATATTGACTTCTTTGCCTTTACCTCTCAGGTCAAGGCTTTCATTGTAACAATTTCTTGCCAACTTTTGATCTCCTCTGATGGTAGCAATCCCTTCCGGTGTTGGGAACTTCATGCAAAGATGGGGGGCAGAAACTACTGCTCTAAGCCGATTTAGGATTGTTCTGCCTATTAGGGCATTGTAGGCAGAAGCTACATCGACGAGGATGAAGTCGATGCTTAATGGGAGTGTCTTCTAATCCAAAGAGAGTGTCATGATAGGCCCTTAACTCTTTCTCGTCCAATCCCAAATTATCAAATGTTGGTTTGAACAGGATGTCCGCCGAGCTCCCTTGGTCCACCAGAGTTCTATGTAGATGAGCGTTGGCGAGAATCATGGTGATTATTACTGGGTCGTCATGGCCAGGCACAATACCTTGTCCCTCTTCTTTGGTGAAGGAAATGGTTGGAAGGTCGGGTCCTTCATTCCTGACTTGGTAAACTTCTTTCAAATGCCTTTTCTGAGATGATTTGGTCACCCCTCCTCCTGCAAAGCCTCTCGATATCATATGTATATGTCATTTGGGGGTTTGTGGGGTGGACTTCTTCGTCCGTGACCTTCATAGTCCCTTTTCTCTTTCCATGATTTTCCGACCTTTCCATGAGATATCTGTCTAACCGACCTTCTCTGGCCAATTTCTCTATTACATTTTTCAGGTCGTAGCAATCATTAGTGGAGTGTCCATACAACTTATGATACTCACAGTATTCATTGCGGCTTCCTCCCTTTTTGTTCTTGATTGGTTACGGGGGAGGTAGCTTTTCAATATGACAATTTCCCTATAAACATCGACCAGGGAAACTCGTAGGGGAGTGTAGGAATGATATCTTTTGGGCCTTTCGGACCCGATTTCTTCGTTTTTCTTGGGCTCCTTCTCCTTTTCTTTTGATTGGTTGGGATGCCATAGTCGCCAGTTATGTTCTTGTAACCTGGCATTTTCTTCCATATTGATGTACTTTTCAACTTGTTCCTGTACATCACTCAAGGAAGTCGGGTGTCTCTTTGAGATGGAATGGGAGAAAGGTCCTTCTTAGAGTCCATTAATGAGACCCATTATTACTGCTTCAGTAGGTAAATCTTGGATTTCCAAGCACACTTTGTTGAACCTTTTCATGTAGTCTCTCAAGAGTTTTCCTATCTCTTGTTTTACTCCTAGCTAGTAGGCTAGGAGCATACTTGACCTTGTCTGTTTGAATTGAAAATCGCACGAGGAACTTGCGCGAGTGATCATCGAAGCAAGTTACTGACCTTGGGGGGAGGCTGTCAAACCACTTCATGGCTGCCTTTGTTAGAGTTTTCGGAAAAGTCTTAAAGTGAGTGGCGTCCGACGTGTCGGTTAAATACATCTGACTTTTGAAATTATTCAGGTGGTGCTTCGGGTCTGTCGTCCCGTCATATAGGTCCATGTCAGGGATTTTAAAGTTTCTGGGAACTTTAGCCCTCATGATATCCTCAATGAATGGGTCTTCTTCTCCTAATGGGATGTCTTCTCGATCTCTGTGGGAATCCTTATTTCGGAGATTGGATTCCTGCCTTGAGAGCTTTTCTTTAGGCTTCTGATGAGCGGATAATTTATACGCTTTTTGGCATTGTTTTTAGGTAATTTTTAATAGGTTCAAGCTACTTTTAGGGATGTTTTCATTAGTTTTTATGCTAAATTCACATTTCTGGATTTTACTATGAGTTTGTGTGTTTTTCTATGATTTCAGGTATTTTCTGGCTGAAATTGAGGGACCTGAGCAAAACCCTGATAAAAGGCTGACAAAGGACTGCTGATGCTGTTGGAATCTGACCTCTTTGCACTCGAAATGGATTTTCTGGAGCTACAGAACTCCAAATAGCGTGATCTCAACGGCGTTGGAAATTAGACATCCAGAGCTTTCCAAAAATATATAATAGTTCATACTTTATTCGGAAATTGATGACGTAAACTGGCACTCAACGCCAGTTCCATGCTGCATTCTAGAGTCAAACGCCAGAAATACGCCACGAACCAGAGTTGAACGCCCAAAACACGTTACAACTTGGCATTCAACTCCAAGATAAGCCTCAGCTCGTGTAACGTTCAAGCTCAGCCCAAACATACACCAAGTGGGCCCCGAAAGTGGATTTATGCATCAATTACTTACTTTTGTAAACCCTAGCAGCTAGTTTATTATAAATAAGACTTTTTACTAGTGTATTAGACATCTTTGAACGTTTAGTTCTTATACCTTGGGGGCTGGCCTCTCGGCCATGCCTGAACCTTCATCACTTATGTATTTTCAACGGTGGAGTTTCTACACACCATAGATTAAGGGTGTGGAGCTTTGCTGTACCTCAAGTTTTAATGCAATTACTATTATTTTCTATTCAATTCAATTTATTCCTGTTCTAAGATACCATTCGTACTTCAACCTGATGAATGTGATGATCCGTGACACTCATCATCATCCATCTGTATGAACGCGTGCCTGACAACCACTTCCGTTCTACAAGCGAAAGCTAGAGTGCGTATCTCTTGGATTCCTTAATCAGAATCTTCGTGGTATAATCTAGAATTGATGGCGGCATTCATGAGAATCTGGAAAGTCTAAACCTTGTCTGTGGTATTCCGAGTAGGATTCTGGGATTGAATGATTGTGACGAGCTTCAAACTCGCGATTGCTGGGCGTGATGACAAACGCAAAAGAATCAAGGGATTCTATTCCAACATGATCGAGAACTAACAGATGATTAGCCGTGCCGTGACAGAGCATTTGGACCTTTTTCACTGAGAGGATGGGATGTAGCCATTGACAACGGTGATGCCCTACATACAGCTTGCCATGGAAAGGAGTAAGAAAGATTGGATGGATGCAGTAGGAAAGCAGAGATTCAAAAGGAATACAGCATCTCCATACACTTATCTGAAATTCCTACCAATGAAATTACATAAGTATTTCTATCCTTTATTAATAAATTAATTATCTCTTTATATTTTCGAAAACCCAATAATCAATTATTATCCGCCTGACTGAGATTTACAAGATGACCATAGCTTGCTTCATACCAACAATCTCTGTGGGATCGACCCTTACTCACATAAGGTATTACTTGGACGACCCAGTACACTTGCTGGTTAGTTTAGCGAAGTTGTGAGGTTATATTTAGACCATGGTATTGAGCACCAAGTTTTTTGGAGCCATTACTAGGGAATTAATTTCAAACAACAATTCAAGCATAAATCACAATTTCGTCAACCAAGTTTTTGGCGCCGTTGCCGGGGATTGTTCGAGTATGGACAACTGAGGGTTTATCATGTTGCTCAAATTAGGTAATTTAATTTTAATTTTAAGCTTTTTGTTTTTATTATTAAAATTTTTGAAAAAAATAATAAATATTTTATCCTGTTCTTCAGAATTTTTAAGAATGAATTCTAGAGTTTCATGATGATATGTTAAAATCCGGCTGGCTGTAAAGCCATGTCTAATCTTTTGGACCGAGGCTTCAACCCATCATCACAAGAGCAAGCTAGCTGTTACTAATCCATCTGCTGCTGTATGCTTGATTTGTCACTTAAAGCTTGGCTGGCCATTGGCCATGTCTAGTGTTTTGGACCAGAGCTTTTACAAAAGAGGCTGGCTAGTAAGCCATGTCTAATTCCTGGATTGAAGCTTTAGACTGACATTTGATGAACACTGGAATTCTCATTAAAAATTTAGAATTTCTTATTTTATTTTTCCTATATATTTTCGAAAAAATTAATAAAAATACAAAAAATTCATAAAATCATAAAAACCAAAAATATTTTGTGTTTCTTGGTTGAGTCTTAAGTCAATTTTTAAGTTTGGTGTCAATTGCATGTTTTAAAAATTATTATGCATTTTTCGAAAATTCATGCATTCATAGTGTTCTTCATGATCTTCAAGTTGTTCTTGGTAAGTCTTCTTGTTTGATCTTGATGTTTTCTTGTTTTGTGTCTTATGTTGTTTTTCATGTGCATTCTTGCATTCATATTGTCCAAGCATTAAAGATTTCTAAGTTTGGTGTCTTGCATGTTTTCTTTACATTGAAAATTTTTCAAAAATATGTTCTTGATGTTCATCATGATCTTCAAAGTGTTATTGGTGTTCAACTTGACATTCATAGTGTTCTTGCATGCATCATGTGTTTTGATCCAAAATTTTCATGCATTAAGTATTTTTAGTGTTTTTCTCTCTCATAAAAAAAATTTCAAAAATAAAAAAATATCTTATCTTTTAAAAAATTCTTATCTTTTTAAAATCTTTTTCAAAAATCATATCTTTTCCATTTTTTATTATTTTCAAAAATGTCAAAAATCTTTTTCAAAGTATTTTCAAAATCTTTTTCTTATTTTTATATCATATTTTCGAAAATCACATCATCAATTAATGTTTTGATTCAAAAATTTCAAGTTTGTTACTTTCTTGTTAAGAAAGATTCAAACTTTAAGTTCTAGAATCATATCTTGTGATTTCTTGTGAGTCAAGTCATTAATTGTGATTTTAAAATTCAAATCTTTTTCAAAACTAATTTCAATCATATCTTTTTAAAACCATATCTTTTAAAATCATATCTTTTCAATCTTATCTTTTCAAAATCATATCTTTTAAAAATCATATCTTTTTAATCATATCTTTTCATATCATATCTTTTTCAAACTTTAATTTCAAAAATCTTTTCTAACTTCTTATCTTTTCAAAATTAATTTTCAAATCTTTTTCAACTAACTAATTGATTTATTTGTTTGTTTTATCTTTTATCTTTTTCAAAACCACCTAACTAATTTTCTCTCTCTAATTTTCGAAAATTACCTTCCTCTTTTTCAAAATTCTTCTAATTAACTAATTATTTCAAATTTTAATTTTAATTTTATTTCATTTTAATTTTCAAAAATTACTATCCCTTTTTCAAAATTTATTTTTCGAATTTCTATCCCTCTCACCTCCTTCTATTTATTTTATTTATTTACTAACACTTCTCTTCATCCTAAAATTTGAACCCCCCTCTCTCTGAGTTCGAATTTTTCTCTTCTCCTTCCTATTCTTCTTCTTTTCTACTCACATAAAAGAACCTCTATATCTGGACAAAGAGGATCCCTATTATTATTTTCTGTTCCCTTCTTTTTCATATGAGCAGGAGCAAGGACAAGAACATTCTTATTGAAGCAGATCCTGAACCTGAAAGGACTCTGAAGAGGAAGTCAAGAGAAACTAAAAATCAGCAACTCAGAGAAACCTCAAAAAAAAAAGAGAAAAAGAGAAAAGGGAAGACAAAAAGCTTCCACCTCCAAGTCATGGGAGATGGAGAGATTCATCTTAAGGGTCCATAGCTCAGTAGAAGAGCATTTGACTGCACATCAAGAGAACATGAGGAATTCCCTCATCAAGAAATCCCTGAGATACCTTAGGGGATACATTTTCCTCCACATAATTATTAGGAGCACCAAAATCACTAAGGAGGAGCAACAAAGACAAGGAAGAGACATAGAAGAGCTCAAGGACATCAATGGTCCTTCAAGAAGGTGCCACCCTCACTAAGGTGGACTCATTCCTTGTTCTTAAATTTTTTATACTTTTCATTTTTTTATGTTATATGTTTATCCATGTTTGTGTCTTTATTACATGATCATTAGTATTTAGTAACTATGTCTTAAGGCTATGAATAATTCCATGAATCTTTCACATCTCTCAAATTAAAAATGTTTTTAATTCAAAAGAACAAGAAGTACATGAGCTTCGAATTCATCCTTGAATTTAGTTTAATTATATTGATGTGGTGACACTACTTTTTATTTTCTGAATGAATGCTTGAACAGTGCATCTTTTTGATCTTGTTGTGTATGAATGTTAAAATTGTTGGCTCTTGAAAGAATGATAAACAAAGAAAAATGTTATTGACAATCTGAAAAATCATGAGATTAATTCTTGAAGCTAGAAAAAGTAGTGAAAAAGCAAAAGCTTGAAAAAAAAACAAGAAGAGTGGCAAAAAAATTAGAAAGGAAAAGAAAAGCAAGTAGAAAAAGCCAATAGCCCTTAAAATCAAAAGGCAAGGGTAAAAAGGATCCAAGACTTTGAGCATCAATGGATAGGAGGGCCCAAGGAAATAAAATCCAGGCCTAAGCGGTGATGAGCGGATAATTTGTATGCTTTTTGGCATTGTTTTTAGTATGTTTTTAGTATAATCTAGTTAGTTTTTAGTATATTTTTATTAGTTTTTAGCTAAAATTCACTTTTCTGGACTTTACTATGAGTTTGTGTGTTTTTCTGTGATTTCAGGTATTTTCTGGCTGAAATTGAGGGTCCTGAGCAAAAATCTGATTCCGAGACCAAAACGGACTGCAGATGCTGTTGGATTCTGACCTCCCTGCACTCGAAGCGGATTTTCTGGAGCTACAGAAGCCCAATTGGCGCGCTCTCAACGGCGTTGGAAAGTAGACATCCTGGGCTTTCCAGCAATATATGATAGTCCATACTTTGCCCAAGATTTGATGGCCCAAACCGGCGCTCAAAGTCACCTACAGAAATTCCAGCGTTAAACGCCGGAACTGGCATAAAATTTGGAGTTAAACGCCCAAACTGGCATGAGAACTGGCGTTTAACTCCAGAAAAGGTCTCTACACGAAATTCCTTCATTGCTCAGCCCAAGCACACACCAAGTGGGCCCGGAAGTGGATTTTTCTGTCATTTACTCATTTCTGTAAACCTTAGGACACTAGTTTACTATTAATAGGATCTTTTGACAATTGTATCAGAACTCTTTTGATGACCTTATGACATTTTACACGTTTTCTTCCACAGCATGAGTCTCTAAACCCCATGGTTGGGGGTGAGGAGCTCTGCTGTGTCTTGATGGATTAATGCAATTACTACTGTTTCTCATTCAATCATGCTTGCTTCCATTCTAAGATAATACTTGTTCTTAATCCGGATGAATGTGATGATCTGTGACAATCATCATCATTCTCAACCATGAACGTGTGACTGACAACCATCTCCGTTCTACCTTAGATTAAGTAGTTATCTCTTGGATTCTTTAATCGGAATCTTCGTGGTATAAGCTAGAACTGATGGCGGCATTCAAGAGAATCCGGAAGGTCTAAACCTTGTCTGTGGTATTCTGAGTAGGATTCAATGATTGAATGACTGTGACGTGCTTCAATCTCCTGAAGGCGGGGCGTTAGTGACAGACGCAAAAGAATCACTGGATTCTATTCCGGCCTGATTGAGAACTGACAGATGAATTCCGCTATGCTGTGACAGAGCATATGCAATCGCTTTCACTGAGAGGATGGGAGGTAGCCACTGACAACGGTGAAACCCTACACACAGCTTGCCATGGAAGGAGACTTGCGTGTTTGAAGAAGAAGACAGTAGGAAAGCAGAGATTCAGAAGATGGAGAATCTCCAAACCTCAACCTATTTTCCATTACTGCAAAACAAGTAATCATTTCATGTTCCTTTGCTTTTCACAATCAATCCTGATAATTTCTGATATCCTGACTAAGATTTACAAGATAACCATAGCTTGCTTCAAACCGACAATCTCCGTGGGATCGACCCTTGCTCACGCAAGGTATTACTTGGACGACCCAGTGCACTTGCTGGTTAGTTGTGCGGGATTGCAAAAGTGTGATTGCAATTTCGTGCACCAAGTTTTTGGCGCCGTTGCCGGGGATTGTTGAGTTTGGACAACTGACGGCTTATCTTGTTGCTTAGATTAGGACTTTTTATTTTTGTTGGTTTAGAGTCTTTTAGTTGAGTCTAGTTTCATATTCTAAGTTTGGTGTCATTTGCATGCTTTTGTTTTTCTTTTAATTTTCGAATTTTGCATGTTCTTAGTTCCTTTTTGATTCAAAAAAATTCTAAGTTTGGTGTCCTCTTTGTGTTTTTCCTTAAAAAATTTTCGAAAATTGAGTGTTTGATTTTCTAAAATTTTAAGTTTGGTGTCTTTTGTTGTTTTTCTCTTTCCTCTTTTTTTTTAAATTCAAATCTTTTTCATAAAAACTTTTCAATCATATCCTTTTAATTGCTGTTTTCAAAATCTTTTTAATTAACTAATTGATTCAGTTTTCAATTTGCTTTGATCTTATTTTCTTTTTGATTTTCGAATTTTATCTTAATTTTATTTTGTTTTATTTTATTTTTTTCGTTTATTCAAAAAAAAAACAAAAAAACAAAAAACAAAATTTATCTGTTTGCAATCATTATCATTTCCTTCTTGTCCATTATGAACTTAAGTGGGATTAATCAGTCCAAAAGGACTCTGGGGTCATATGCTAACCCCATTACAGCTGCATATGGGAGTAGCATCTGTACACCTCCCATCAAAGCAAGCAGCTTTGAACTAAATCCTCAACTCATTATCATAGTGCAGCAAAATTGCCAGTATTCCGGTCTTCCACAGGAAGAACCTACTGAGTTTCTGGCACAATTTTTACAAATTGCTGACACAATACATGATAAAGAGGTGGATCAGGATGTCTACAGACTATTACTGTTTCCATTTGCTGTAAAAGATCAAGCTAAAAGGTGGTTGAATAACCAGCCTACAGCAAGCATAAAAACATGGAAACAGTTGTCAGACAAATTCTTGAATCATTTTTACCCTCCAAAAAGGATGACACAGTTAAGGCTGGACATCAAAGGCTTTAAACAAGAGGATAATGAATCCCTTTACAATGCCTGGGAGAGGTATAGAGGTATGCCAAGAAAATGTCCCTCTGAAATGTTTTCAGAGTGGGTACAGTTAGACATTTTCTACTATGGGCTTACAGAAAAAGCTCAGATGTCTTTAGACCACTCAGCTGGTGGATCTATACACATGAGGAAGACAATTGAAGAAGCTCAAGAGCTTATAGACACTGTTGCTAGAAACCAATATTTATACTCTAGCAATGCGTTCTCTCCAAAAGAGGAGGTCATGACAGTAGTCACTGACCCTAGTCCTCAAGAACAGATAACTGAGCTTAATCAACAATTGCTCCTAATGACAGAACAGTTAGCAGACTTTAAAGAGATGCTCCATGAAACTAAAGTTGCTAACAAGAGCATAGAACTGCAGTTAAATCAAGCAAAACAGCAATTATCTAAACAGATAACAGAGGAATGTCAAGCAGTTCAATTGAGGAGTGGAAAGACCCTGAATAACACTGCTCAAAAGAGTAAAAAGCCAAACAAGGAACAATTGACAGAGGACAACCAAACCACTGTGCAAAATCCCTCTGAGGACAGTAAGAGCCCAGAGAGGAATGTTATTGGCGTTCAAACGCCAGAAAGGGAAGGAAAGTTGGCGTTAAACGCCCATTCCTTGCCCAGTTCTGGCGTTCAAACGCCAGAAAAGGTAGAGAAGTTGGCGTTTAACGCCCAACTTCACCCATTCCTAGCGTTCAAACGCCAAGGGAAGATCAGACACCTGAGAGTGCTGACAGTAATCCCTCTAACAAGGCTTCTTCAACCACTTCTGTAAGGAATAAACCTGCAGCATCTAAGGTTGAAGAATATAAAGCCAAGATGCCTTATCCTCAAAAACTCCGCCAAGCGGAACAGGATAAGCAATTTGCCCGCTTTGCAGACTATCTAAGGACTCTTGAAATAAAGATTCCGTTTGCAGAGGCACTTGAGCAAATACCTTCTTATGCTAAGTTCATGAAAGAAATCTTAAGCCATAAGAAGGATTGGAGAGAAACTGAAAAAGTGTTTCTCACTGAAGAATGCAGTGCAGTCATATTAAAAGCTTACCAGAAAAGCTTCAAGATCCAGGAAGCTTTATAATACCATGCACATTAGAAGGTGCTTGCACCAAGACAGCCCTATGTGATCTTGGAGCAAGCATCAATCTAATACCTGCATCCACTATCAGAAAGCTTGGGTTGACTGGAGAAGTCAAACCAACCCGGATATGCCTCCAACTTGCTGATGGCTCCATTAAACACCCATCAGGCATAATTGAGGACATGATTGTCAAGGTTGGGCCATTGCCTTTCCAACTGACTTTGTGGTGCTGGAAATGGAGGAGCACAAGAGTGCAACTCTCATTCTAGGAAGACCTTTCCTGGCAACTGGACGAACTCTCATTGATGTGCAAAAAGGGGAAGTAACCTTGAGAGTCAATGAGGATGAGTTCAAGTTGAATGCTGTAAAAGCCATGCAGCATCCAGACACACCAATTGACTGCATGGGCGCTGACATTATTGACTCTCTGGTAGAGGAGATCAATATGCGAAAGCCTAGAATCAGAGCTTGAGGCATCTTCAAGATGCTCAACCTGATCAAGAAGAACTAGAGGAGGCAAAGGAATTTTC